>NW_019101102.1:0-51810 GCF_001856785.1 Myzus persicae
TGTAAGATGAAACAATTTTAGTCCTCAGATCGGATTTACTTGCCATACGGTCTAACCGTTTATATTATAATATGTCATAATGTCTTATATTAGCATTGTTATGTGGTATTCTTTTAATTTTAAATAAATATCCTAAAGGAGCCCAGGTCGGCTGATATGGTTTCAAAAACAAGAGATTCACGAATCACATAATACATGTACACATAGATACATGGTATATTTCACAAACATACTTGTTACCTATAATTAATTATTATGCTACAATAAGAAATATGTCGGATTATTTTTTTCAGAAAAATAGGTAGGTTGTAGGTACACATTGAAGAATTATAATTAAAATTGATTAATTATAAGACTATGCTAATGGACACAAGTGTATTAAATGTTTTTTATTATAAACACAGATATGCGCAATTATATTTTGTATGGTTAAAATTAGTACATATATAATTATATAGCTATAGATAGGAATAGTGAGTATATTTTACGTGTGGGTTATTCAGTAACTTTTCGTTTTTAAGATAATAATGGGATATAATGGACAATAATTGTACTGTTTGTATACCATTTACTTAATTGTGCTTATAAGTATTTTTAAAAGCCTACTAATAAATTACTGTAGCAATAAAAGCTATAAAAACAAAATATTTGAATGGATTTCATTTGAAAATATGTGTTCATTATAAATTATGATAAGTATTGTAAAATAATTCATGAATTAGGTTAAAATATTAATATTTAAATTCGGTTAACTGTATAATTTTTGATTACTTAAAACCGTACATTTTCGTAACTTATTTATTTAATATTTAATTTTTGTTATTATTATCGAAAATTAATATTTACAATTTGTAGTTAGTACACAACAAACAATATTATTAGAATATATATATGTATGTACGCATGGACATCTCCGGCTTCATTGAAAGGACCCATTGACACTTCTTAAAATTAAATTGTGTTAAATAAAATTATATATCGACATTAATTAATGTTAGGTACTACTAAATATTTTCCTATCTATTAATTTTTAGCTATTTAAAAAATAATGTGTAAAGTATAATTTAAAAACGAAGGTCGACTATCGTATTATACAGGTATTATGTACCTACAACTGTTCAACATTGATGAATTAAAAATATTACATATTCTGCTGAAACGAGAAAATAATATTATTAGAGTGGTCAACATTTTATACTTTGAAAGTGGTTTCATATTTTTTAAATCAAAACATTTTAGCTGTTTAAACATTTTGTACAAATCCTCTGTATTTTGAACTGTATCATAATATTATGACAGTGTCTAATTCAGTGTTCATCGTTAATAATTTCTTTTGTAACAATTGTTATTAAAACTGTAGGAGTTAGCGCAATTTCGTGTTGTTTATTCGATTCAATGTTATACTTTGTACTTGAAATAATCTGGTTTAACTAAATTTAAATACTTTTATGTACCTACCTACCTATATATTTCGTTAATATTATATTAAATTATATAAATATAAAAGGACGTCTATCGAATTTCCATGAATATAATACTTCCGGTATGCCGGTAATCATATTATCTTCAATTTTATATTAATATAGTAGGAACAACCTACTACGAACGTTGTTTATTTCTCAGCAGAATGAACAGGTAATTATTGTACGTTTTCAATAGGTCTGATGTTTGTATTTCATCGTTTTTCACCTACTTCAAGCTTCAGATCTGTCAAAATTCAAATAAAAATGTATAATAAAAATTAAATATGCTCCTTAATGCTTTAATATAATATTATTTAGGTACGATTGAAAACATTTGGTTGTATAATTTTTATATCATACCATCATTGTAATAAGATATTAAAATGTTTAACTTTATTTTTAAAATGGAAACATTTAAGATGATATTTGTTTTCTTTCTCAGGGCCAAGAGCAACGTTCGTAAATAAAACGCTTTTACCTAAAATCTTTTTTTTATGTTTTTTGGGTAATCTCAGAGTAAGATCACTATTATTATACAAATTATAGAGGATAATATTTTTGAGGATATGACCCATTAATTTTATATTTTATTATTATTTGACTTTAAAGTTAACTTACAATTGCGAACTAAAAATGTGTAAATTTAAATTACATTTAAATCGTTTATAGGCAATATTTAGACGTACCCTCGAATATATTATTCTTCATCGTTATTGTAATGGTTGATTTTACTCTAAGATTACTCAAAAACATTTTTTTCTAAATGATTCTGCTTAAACACATGTTGTCTATGTTGCGTGTGGGCCGAGGAGAGGGAAAGCAATACTGGGCTTGAAAAAATGTAAAATTATCATAATCCAGTTAATGAAACAGATTATGTCAGGTATTAATAGGTATAATTGGTATCTAATTAGCAAGTCATCCATTGCAAAACTGTCACTGACAGACGCGAGTTATGCCAGAGATTTCGGAACTTAATTCAAAAGTCTATGAACGTCAACAACGATTCAGGAACGTTTGTAACGTACCTGAAGGTAAGTAATTCTCTGTAATTATTCAACTACACATTTCATAAGGTATATTCACTAGGTTATATGCCAAATGCTGTGAATAGTGAATTGTTCACCATGAGCACCTATACTCAAACTCGAACTATAAATATATATTTTTGAAATGACTCTTACGACCGCTGCAAGAGTTCAAACTTCTATTGCAACAATACGCAAAATTGCTGCATTTATTTAATGAAAAACACCAAACCGAGTGTACCTACGGACAATAAAATAAATAAATAAGTACAAAACTTGTTGTTTTTTTTTTTTCAAGCCGTAGACATAATATTATAAAAGAACGGGCATGCGCATTGCAAATAATATTGTAATGCATACACACGTCATGTTAATATTGTATTATATTATCGTAAAGATTTATTAAAGCACCGTATATTTCAAGAGAATAATATTATATTGTAGTCTTGTTGTTGGATGTAATAAACTAATTTAAACGGGACGGCTTTTAAATATTAGATACATCTACCCATATTATATAATATAGAAGTTTGCATCGACGTGTAACAAAGTTTGGATATTCACAAGCCTGGGCAAGTTAATGATAATTTTTAACTGAGTTAAGTTAAGTTGGTGGAATACATTTTAAAAAGTTTAAAGTTAACAGTTAACCTATTTTTTTTTTTAACTCGGTCAAGTTAAAAGTTATGTGAACATTTTCCATTAACTTATTAACTTCAGTTAAGTTTTTTTTTTATTAATATCTATATAAATAATCAGTAACATGGTATCAAATAATAAAAATCATAAATATTATTGAACACAGGAAATTCCAATAGCTTTTCTATACATAGAATTAAATTATTAGATGCCGATGAATAGAATATTAGGAATTAGGTACCAAAAGAATACAAAATATACCGAAATAAATACAGCCTTTTGACTTATTAATACATTATACATTTTTTTAAATTATTAAATAAAAATAACACGGTCTAAAGGTATGTACTTAATTTTAAACTCTGAATACTTTTTCAGGAAACTAAAACTATAAGAAATCTCCAAGTCTTCAATTAGTGTGGACTCAATGTGTTGTGAAAATTAAAAACTGTTTAATTAAATAGATAATTTAATCAAACAAATAAACGTACTGCACCGGACACTGATAATCACATCATACTATCATAATAACACAACAACTGAAACACAATATTGAATAGAACTACATTCAATATTGTAAATCTTGCGTGCCAAGAGAGCCGAGAACGAAAAGTGAACCCATGTAGGCTATGACCATGGCTATTTTGTCTAGTGACAATATTGGCTGTTTATAAATATAAACATGAGCAATAACCCAATTGGTTTTATTTTAAAAATAACTTATTTATGGTGAAAATATTATACTATAATATTATGTTCTTGAGAATTGTACATTTGTAATTACTGATTCGTAGATAAAAGACTATATCAATATAATAATATAATATCATATTACATCTCAGTTACTAGTATTTATTAATTATTATTATTGTTATTATTACCTTAAGCCCGTATTCCGCAGTATGGTATGATATGCCTTTATATTATATACGATATACCTATATATTATGTATTTAATTAAATTTTTTTCTTGAAGATTTGAGATTTCTGGTTAATGGGACAAGGTATAAATACAACTATATTTTTGACTTCCTATTCTAGTAAATAGTAATATGCATCATCAATAATAATTTATAATAAATATAACATTATTATTTCATTATTTATAAATTAACTTAACTTGAATTTGATTAAAAGCAACTCGTTATTAATTAAGTTTATATCGATTAAAATAAGTTAAGTTGAAAATAATTAAGTTATTGAAAATTAAATTTAAAAAGTAAAATTCAACTTAATTTCAACTTTTTAACTCATTTATGCCCAGGCTTGGATACTGCGCTCACACGATGTGTACACTCGTGTTGGGTGCACATCGAACAAGACGCGGATAATGATCGTATGCGACGTCAGTGTAGGTTATGTACCTACTGTATGCAGGTACACAAAACGCATTTGTAGATTATTTTTCGATTGCCCGTACGGTTAGCTCGGGTCGTCATCCAACTTGAGGAAAAATATGAATATTAAATACAAACAAAGGCAACCGAATTACACATAAAATATACATGTTTTATGCGCCGCTCACGGATGGTTATCATACAGGTCCGTCTGCAGCAGTCTTAATATATTGTACCGAACTATAATATACCGAAGAAATTGGAACAAAAAAAATATAAAAAAATATATACACGATGTTCACGCTTATTATATTGTAATACGTATAATGCGTGCAGTTCAAATTTATCTATATTCATTTTAATCGGGTATTATATAAGAGTTTAGAGAACATTTTTTTTTATTATGGAAGATATGCGTAATTTTTGAGAGGCCAAAGCCACCTAATTACTCCAACCACCTTAGTGTACCGGGATGCCGGGTCCGACCGTAAACCAAAAATACTTTTTTTGTCTTTGGTAGAATATATCTGTAAGACAACAATGGACATTCCCTGAATTTGCACCAGTGTTTCTCCTCTGCAAAGATTTGTCCGGGTTCCTGCAGTGGTCGTTTGCCAAAGCCCAAAAGCAGTTTCAGACAAACGTTTAAAAACCTAACAATGTTTCAGATAAATAAAGAAAAATGTACAGATTAATATTGACTATATTGTTTCTTTTTTTTTTTATTGTTCATAACTTATAATAATATACCTATAACTAGATCGACAGACCTTTAATTGCATTCCATTATAATAAATAATTTTGGTTTATGTGTTGCGCTAGCTCTGTATTTACTCGTCGCACCTTAATGCTTATATCGATCAAAAGTAAAACCCTTTGATAATTATATAAGCCGTGATTCAAACTGTGACATTTGATTGAACACGAAATGCGCTCAACTTAACTTCCATCGCGTTTTAATGTTTTGGCGGCAATACGAGTTATGAAGGTACTTCGTCATGATACTCGGCTTGTCGTCGTCAATCATCCGTCAACACGCTAATTGTCTTACTCGTTTCGGACGTTTCAGTCCAATTATTAAATTTGAATCGGGTTCTTGAGATTTCGCAGTAACACACATTTCCTCATAAAATTATGTTTGTTATAGTGTAGATACCTCTGTTGGCTCTGTTCACGACAAATCGGCTTTGGAGTAAGTACCTACATTGCGGCTCGCGAACTAATTCCACCGAAATGTGGAAACCTAACAAAAATATAGTATTATTTATTATTATTATTATTATTTCTATTATTTCTATAAAAAATTCTCGAATATGCAGTAAAAAAAATCAAGGGCCACTTATCGAGATAAAATGTAGCCTACATATTCTTGAGATAGTGTAGCTTCCTGACGATAAAAAAATTTAAAAATCGGTCGTGTAGAGTCCCAGAAATTACTCCAAACAAACTGACAAACAGTTTTTCTTCTCTATAAATTAGTGTATAAGTAATATAGTACATAGTTTTTCTAATTTTGTAAGTTGTCTTACAAAATAATCACAAGTCACACAGTCTTCAAATGACGTTTTAATTTATAGGGTATCATACTATCAGCAGCTAATACTTTCGAACAAATAATAATACACTTAGAACGTTCTTCGTTATCTATTGTAATGCAAGACGCAAAACCAAAATCTAAGTAATCATTATCATATTTTCTAAGCTTAAGTTTATTTTCTTCTTTGCAATTGTCTTCATTTTGTTTACGTTTCGTTTCGATATCAAGCAATTTTTCCATATTATAATGATTGAAAAAATAGCACGAAATAAAATAAAGTATTGCAAATAACGTTAGAAAAATGTACGCTCATATATTATTACACACTACGTCACTACGAGAATACGGCGATTATAATACTGAATTATTGTAATTATTTTGTAATAAACGTGTGTCGTGTATGGATAATTGAATAAGATATTATAATCGTTTCTAAAAAAAATTTTTATCGGACATATAATTGATCTGAAAATAACAATATATGTATAAAATTCCAACCCCTCTTTTGGGTGGCGCTCCACACGGTTTTGGGAACCGCTAGTAAATATCATGGCTAAATAACAACGTATATGATCGCAATTCGCAACTTGGTGATACGCAGGTGTCATGGCCGCCACTGGCAGTGAATATTATCACTTCGATTTATTAATTAACAAAACAATACAAAATTATTAAGCCCATGGATACAAAAATCTAAAAATCACTGCCAGCTGGGATTCCTCTCCATGCGTAATCATGGAATATGATATATACAAATATATTGCATATTAGTACGTGCGCAGCCCATAACTAAAGTAGTAAAGTTAGTCTCAATGCGATCATACCTAGTTATTTAGCCATGGTATATATAATATAAATGATTATGGATTATGTACTTTTAGAAATGTGATTTCAAATCAATAAGAGTTGTTATACTGAACATTATATATTATAAACATAACATTTAATCACCCCGTGCATCATCAACATGTCTTCCTGAAAGCCACTGCAACACTTTAGGTAATCGGTGTTGTGTGTTATCCTTAGCAACGTTTTTCACTAGCGCTGTACTTATATTTGACGAAAACGTCTTGGCGCTCTCCGCGAGGTTTATTGTTCTTCACTCGCGAACATCGATGGCAATCCGACTCCACTCGTCGAATAACAGGTGGCGTGCAAACGTTGTCGGCGATGGGCGTTTAAGACAAACATTACCTATACATGGTAATGTGTTTACGGTACACCTACGACCACCCTCGGAGGCTATGAAAACAGCTACATCTCCGCGCGGAAAAATCTATCGACCGGCCAGGCATTACACAAATTGAAGATGGATAGCGGAAAAATATATTTCATTTAACGTTGACGAGTCGTCGTCACTCGGTCTGGCCTGTCCTTTTACACAATAAGCGATAACGTGCACGATTTCCATCACGGACACACATCACATTGCGAGAGCTTAACCTCGATTGAAATAAATCGAGTTTCGGGGTGTTAAGACCTGCAACGACATGTTTCGATTAATTCCGGCGCAGAGGCTCGAATGCACATTACGAATTCAACTGCATGAGTTGCTGTTTTTTGGGTTTTCCGGGCGCGAAGACAGCCCCCGAAGCTCCGCAATATTCCATACGGTATTTATTAAACAGTTATTTGAACATAAAAAAGTAAAAAAAAATGAAAACGAAAAACAAACAATCATTGTTTCGAGTACAGGAGATAGGTACATCGCCGCGAACAACAGTCACAAAAGCGACTGCAGAGTCTCCTTCTATATGAATATAAACTGGTATCTACCTGTACAATATCGATTTTTGTGTTCTAAATTTGTTCATAAATATAGTGATTACTGGAGCAGTCGTATTACATTCTTATGGTCGTTGTAATAACACCGACGGTAACAACCGAAAACCATTGTTGGTAACAATAACTATTAATATTCGAGAAACTTAATAATAATCTGCATCGTCAGTATTAACAAAATATTTGTTTTACAATATCATAATTCATAATAATAATATAGATTTTCAATATTCAATTACATATTTTGTCGGTTGTTAATATTATTATTATTAGTATTATTCAAATCAATGGCCACATTTATATGTTTGCTCAAATCCTTGAAAACTGCAACGTTTACAATTTTCCAAGTACCTACTACCTTCTAATTAAATAACGCAAGTAACTTGTAGCCAAGCCTGACACTTTCCGGTTTTTCTTGAAATTATTTTAATTTAAATTTCGCTATTTTTGTTACCTACTGTAATTTATTTATGCGTTTGAATATTTTTTTATATTAGCCCGAAATTATTATATTTACATATTATAGACATTTATTTATTACTTATTTTTGCACATCAACCTTGTTGAAATTGTTCAAGAAGTTTGTGTAATATCAACATAACCATATTATAGTGACATCAAAACCTGAATCTATCGAATCATTACTTTTTTAAGTTGGTAGAAATATGCAACGTGCGTATTTCAATATTGTATATAAATATGTTATTAAAAAAAAAAATCAAATGCCTACTGCTACTACAGTACCTAATACTATTGAAGTAGGTACTGAATGTCAACAATAATTTAGTTGGTGCACTTCAAATGAAATTAAAATTAAATAAAATAACCATACTGTATACTAATATTATTGTTATTTACATTTTATTTTTATCTGTTTATCATATTTTTAAATGTTTCAACATAGGTATTTTATGTTAAGTATTACAAATTTGATAATACGTTTATATATTATTTTAAAATATTAGTGTTTTGAGAAAAGGTGTGTTCAGTAAGTGACAGCAAATATTAGATTTAAATATTAAATAATAATATATAACTACCTAACATAGATTAAAATTACTAACTATAGTAACTACATTATTTTTTATGATCATGTCTACACATAGGGTCTATGTATATGATATCTAAATTATTCGTATTTAGTTTTTATGTTTGCTTAATGGACTAATACTTTAAGACAAGACTAACACCGACATTATTAACATAAATAATGTACAACATTTATTACTTTTGACTTTTGAGTCTATTATTTCTGCAAAAACCGAATGCAATCAAAAACCCATAATAATGTCAGAACATATCTAACTCAGAATTGAAAACAATCGAGTGTGTTTTCAAGAAAAGTTATACATTATAAGTATCTAATTCTTTTTTTATAGGTTTTAGATACTGTTATATACCTTGTGTTAATATTTTAATGGATTATAATATAACAAGGATATGCACGTTTGTATAGTATAGGTACCTGATAACTTAGCTATATTATCAAGTATTATAATTATTATATGTATATTGTATACAGTGTGTTCAAAAGTCTGGAAACGGTCATTAAACTAAGTAGGTGTGATACACGATAATATTATATAATTATTGAGGTAATTACATTTTTTACCTAATAAATGTGCAGGAGTGTTTTTATTGTTATTACTATATTATGTAGGTATACAAATATGCAAACAGTATAATTAAAGAGTTTCCACATTTTTTTAGCACCTTACATACTTTTGTTTGGATCATGTTTCACAAAAGAGGGCCTATACAATAATTTCAAGTTAAATTACGAAACTTAATAGTAGATATTTTGTCTTTAATGTATTCCATTTTCTGGATCATTTTGACAGTTTTATATATAATTCAAGCTTACTCATTAGAGGGCATATAATATAGTAGTGTAGCATGACAATAAAAATATAGCTAAGATAGAAAATAATAAACTTTAAGTAGTAAATGCAATTAAAAATATAATAAAGAGGGGCAAGGACACGTTTATCTAAGATCTAACGGTTCGTAAGCAATTTACCTAGCTCGTGGAGCAAGAGCGAAATAAAAAAAGGACAAGATTTTGAGTACGATGCACCACAGGATCATATGTATATGAAACATGCTCGAGATGGTGAGTCAATTCTAACGTCAAGGATTTTATGGTGGAAGGATAAGGCGCTAAGCAAACAAAGTTCGATAAGAATATAAATATAATTACAGGTATTATACATGTGATTACAACCAAAAAAAAATGTACATCAAATAAACATTATACATTTTAAATATATAAAATAATATTTTAAGGTTTATATTATCTTTATATGCACGTTGAGCGTAACATTTACATTTTGAAATCATTTTTTTTTCTTTCAACGTTTTTACAACATACGTAGGTAGCAAATCCCCATGAAATGTAATTATTTTTTCTATCACATTGTACAGTTTGTGCGGAAATCGAGAGAGAAGTGGCAAAAAGGATGGAAACCAACACTAATCTATAGAGGATTAATTCAGAAAATACGAGTAGTTGACCTACTGCAATATTACCGTACTTTGAAATGCTTTATGAAAAAAGGGTCATTATGTAGGACCTAACAATTTCCCGTTGTAGAAAGGGTTACATATTATGGTACCTAACATTGTATGATGTGAACATTAATTTTATTTTATTTAACTTTTTTTTTTTAGACCATCATAAAATCACGAAGATAAAATACATTACGTTTTTCGTGATCTTAATGACATGAATTATTATACCTAAACCACAACCATTTCTTTAATGTGTGTGTGGTGCCCCATTGTGTCCCGTAAAATTACAATTCATCTGTTTTTTCATCCTAATATAAATATGTATTCACAAACATTTCAATGAACATTTTCAAACTATTTGTTATTGTCAATGTGAACTCATATGCAACCCGTAATAATTCTGACATTATTTAAATTTCAGATGATCCAGCATTTTTTGATGTTTTCAAATTTCATTCTTACGTTTACTATAAGTATCCGCACTCTGTTCGTGTTAAAAATACAACTAAAACTGAATAATTTTGATTTACTTATTACAATAATTAACCTAACTAAATGTAATTATATAATGCTGTGTGCACAACCAGTGACTCAAATACAATTATTTTGGGGCCAGTTACAAAATATTTTAGAGTCCCTAAAACATAGGTGCAAAAATGTCTTTACAATGATGCTCGAACTGGGCCACTTCATGTAGATCTCGGATACATTAAATGTGGCCCACAAACAAAATATTGAAGTCTAAAACTCTAAACGAAATATATATTTTTTAAAACAATTATCATTTTAGAACATCTGGTTAAATTGTTCTTAATGTGTCTACTTTTATACTTAATTGCATTGAACATTTGTAAACGGCTCCCCTTTTAACCACAATATCGTATACTTGCCATCGGCTTGGGAAGATATTATTTGTTTTGGACTTTAAGAGGGCCAGCAGTGGTGTGGTTCAAGGGTTTCTATAACATTGTGAAATTTGAAAAGATTCCTCGTTGATTGTCGATTGATCAGCAGTATACATATAAAGTCTAAATAAAAAATATAATACGGGCTCTGTGAAACACGGGAACCAGAACAACGACCGAAGGAATAACAACGATCTGACCGATCTGTTGTCGACGGCACAACATAATCGTTTTAAATAGACGTTCAGTACCAAATCGGCTTATCGTGTGCTGTCGTCTCACTTTGTTATTTTAAATAATACACAATGATATCATATTAATTGCAATACTAATGTTTTGTAATAATTCTGTGATTTCACTAAAGGGACTACCTCGCGGTAACATCGCCCCATTTATATCTTCAATTTTTTCGGTACTAGAAACGATTATAGGTGTATGTATGCCACAGTCTACAAAAATGTCCACGGTGCAAAATTTACGGAAAAAAATGTCAAAAATTAAGAATGTCTTTGGTGGAAATGGTTGAAATCAAGAATATCCACAACGAAATAGCCCAAAATTAAGTATTGATTTTTTTTTTGAAACCCAGAAATCTTGTTTTAAATCTAATAGGTCATAAAGTAGAAGGGAGGTGAGGACAATTTTTAGTAATATTGATCTTCCTTTTTTTAAAAAAAACAATTATTAATTCTTAATTTTTTTACACATAAATGAATTTTATAAATATGTTTTTAATTAGGTAGGGAAGGTACCTATATGAAGAGTATAATAATCTATTTCATTTGTTCATTTATCATATTATGAACTTTTTCTTCTTTATTTTTACCATTGACATTTTTTTTCGGATATTGTACATTTATTTGTACCACACTTCGCCGGAGGCATTACTAGCGATGCATCGGACGTCAACATTATTGATAAGCGCTCGTGGACAACGGTTCCAAAGGTCATTTACTTATTAAAAAAATAATTTTTTTTTCAACTTCATTAATTAATTAGTTTTCTAATCATACAAGCTATTAATACTGGTTAAGCTAATTAAAACAGCCATTGAAATAATTGAGGTTTTCCAGTTAAATTGAGAAATAATGCCTACTTTAGATAAAATCGTATTTATATAGGTATACCCTAACACTGTACAGTTAAAACTAATTAATTACATTTTTTTTATAGGTAACTACGTTACCTACTCATAGTTCATAAGTAACAGCACGTCCTGACAAAAGCCAATACATCCTGGCGAATTAAATAAAACAATATTAAAATATAACATTATTTCAGACCTGAAATGTTGATAATAAAACGATAATATTAAGCATACAATAGGTATTTTATTTTATACTTCACGCAGAAGTCAAGCAATTTTTTTCTATGGTCCAGAAACAGTGTTAAACCTGCCAAGAGTCTGTTAAAACAGAATTGTCAACAAGCGAGTAGGACATAGGCACACGAGGCTCTTGAGTTCGTTTCGAGTGCGCTAAAAATTATTTTTTAGTATATCAAAAGAGTTGTGTAAGTACTTGGATGAAATGTTTCTTCGGTGTTTACAGCCGACACAATAAATCTCGAGGTAAATCTAAACAATATAAAAGTGCACAAAACAATTATTAATTCTACACGAAATATTAGATTATAATATAGTAAAAGTATAAATCGTTGGTTGCGAACCATAATAATTTAGAACTCTATTTCAACTTTTTTGAAATGTGTGTGGACAACATATTTTGTTTAGTTACACATTGAAAATATTGTATAGTCAGAAATATAAATTGTAGATAAAAATTGTTAAACAAAAATGAAATGAAAAAAAACTGATATTTGGATAAACTGATTTTTGTAACAATTTTTAGAAAATTGTAGAACATTATTTGTATAGATAATCAAACTTTAAGTTTACTATTATCGGTATCATAAAGCCGGAAAACATGGTCAGTTACACCACTGAGTGCCCTTCAATGGAAATAAATAATATTTTATAATATCATAGGCGTACATGGTGATTTACGTGCACACCTTTATTGTACATGCATTAGTATGATTAGTTAAAATTCATTTGGATACCTACACGTGTCTCTGAGAAACAATCTAAACAGGTTTGTGAAATTAAAATTTGAACACACGTCAATGAAAGTAAAAAAGAAAGTATATTATAATAATATTATATACGCATCGTGTACCTATAGTTTGTAGCGTCGTTACTATTCATAACATTTTATAATATTATAGTATTAATTACTAATTAGATATTTTTCTTGTGAGTACATAGAAAATTACAATATTGTTGCGGACATTTTACCCGAGTTTTGTTGGAATGACGAATTATTGATAACCGAGAACTATTGTAAATTTTAATATTATGTACCTGTTGCTATAATAAAAATAGTAGTGAAAAAAAAAAGAGCGAGCACACATAATAATATTATAATTAGCTAAAATACTATCGTTTCTTTTTCTAATATTATGTCATTGCTCATCGTGAAATATTGTGGGAAAGACCTATTGATCTATCTCTATAGTTCTGAGATCATACATTACACACGCCTAGAACATAATAGGTATGCACCTATAATATCCCCCCTCCCCAAATGCAGCGGCTATGACGTGTTAAAAACTCATCAGCCGTCATCGTCGTACATCAGTCGTGTCTTCCTTAAACATGCGGAAGACGTGATTGCCTGAATTCGCTTATTATTATCATTATTATTATTATTATTATAAGTTACATCAACAATAATTACACACATTTGTATTTCAATAATAATAAATTTGTATAGTAAGTTTTTTTGTTGAAATAGGAAAATGTTGGAGAGGTTTGCACACTGCAGAGTTGAGACGAAAACACTTTTCATCGACCAGCAACAAAATACTGAAATTTCAACCGTTAAATCGCACCTGTTTTCATTGAGAATCACACATTCACATACGAGATCATTATTAGAATGCATTTTGTCAGATTTAATTTGCATACCTGTATAGCGTATACAGTTCATTGTTTTCGGTGTGTCACTTTACACATAGATTTTTGTTGAATTGTTACGACTTGCGAGACGACTTAAAGGCCACGGAGATTATAACACTAGAACGTAATGATTATGTGCTCGTGGTATTACCATCGATCACTCAATATTACTCAGTAATACTACTGTAATTGTAGGTAGGTACTCGTACCTAAATAGTTGATTTGCATAATAACGTATAAGTATATTTTAATATACTTGCCTATTATACGTTGGTCAGTTGCGCAACTATTATAGGGATTGATTGTGGTGGGTAGTGATGCCGGATTAAATTTTTTTTTTTAAATTACGTAGGTTAGGTAGGTATCTAAAGAAAAAAAAACAAAACATATCACGCTACTCAATATTTTTCTTCCGCAAGGAAAAATTCTTCTAATCATATATATATATAATATGTGTGTGTGTGTGTTTGTTAATAAGTAACCATGACAACGGAAACCACACGGAAAATCGGTCAGAAACAAAAAACTGTCCAGTCCGAGCATACCTATTTGTGTTAAAAACTACTTTTCTCCGAATAAACTACACCGAGTTTTTATAAAATTTATGATATTACGTACATTTAATTGTGTGTATAACTATTACAATAAAAGCTGGATAATTCTATAGGTACCCAGTGATTAATGAACAATAATATACTAACATGTAACAATTATAGGCATACGTTGCCGATGATAAACTCGAGTTGAATCTCGTATTGACCCCTAATCAATCGTATTGTGTCCCGGATTGTCTGGAACTTGACTATGACTGACGGTCCGTGGCGTAGTAAGGCATATAATCTGACTCTATAGGAGATTGAAGATTATGCCGGTTCTCCTTTGAATACGATCGTCTGAACCAAAAAAATATGCATATTTCGATTTTCAACGCCCCTTATCGCAGTAATATTTTTTACCATAATTTTTCCAAGTGACATCTTTTTATTCGGTCGTCACCCAGTTTTTGCTACCCAATGGTGCAGCTGCAGCAGCCGACGATAAATTATTCCCAAGGCTTCCAAGTCCGCCTCCGCTGCAACAGTATTTTATAAAGACCCGTACAGATATTATATGGTATTATTGTTATTTTTTGCGTACCTATTGTTTGATTTAACTGTATATTATGGATAAGTAGGTAGGTGGTAGAATGTATAGGTAGGTGTCTATACTATCACATCACTAAATGATTTGATAAATCAAAACAAATATTATTAACATATTTCGTATCCATAAATTACTGCCCATGCACATGGATTGATAAAAAAAAATTCTCATTTTTTGTCTCACTACTAGTTAAGCCGAAAATATTATACGGTCGTATTGTAGATATGTATTCTACCGTAACACTGATAATATATTTGTGCTGAATACTGTAACTCTCAAAATATTTTGTACCTATTGTTAATTATTTTTCAACGGGGCAAAGATAAATATCAATTGTTTTTGTTATGAAACAATTAATGATCAGCCAAAAATAAAATACTTAATACTCGTTTTATGACAGGACTAATTCACTAGGCATATAGGCACTCTGTCTACATATCTCTGTACCTTTGTTACTTTAATTTTAATTTTATGATACTGATAGTTTAAAGCATTCCATATATAATTTTATGAATAATGTCTTATGTATAAAATCCTAATTTTTTAAAGGGGACTCTTTTAAACCGCAGTCAGAGGTAGGAGGACTGAGTCCTCCTGCGTCCCCCCCCCCACTCTAACCCCTGCCGTTCCGTACAATACAATAAGCACTATAATTTCACAATAAAGTTTATGTTAGATTTAGAGGACAATTTCCTAGAAAATAAAAATCTTTTAAAATCGATTTTACATAGTAAGTTAACGTACCTACTATTGTACCGGCTGAAGTAGTGAGTAGGGCAATGGAGAATAATATTAGTAGTAATAAATAACTTTAATAAAATATGTAATATATTTTTTATTTTAAATATACCATTATTAAAATTTACAAAGTCAATATTTTTTCACTTTTCCATACAATTTTCTCAGAATCTAAAATAAACAATACTGCGATGTTGAATAAAAAATTATAATAGACGAAGCAATAATGGTATCTGTGAATAAATTGTTTTCGTGAAAACGGCCAATATCTTATAGGGGGAGGGGGAAAGTACAAGGTACACTGCAGTTTTGACGGAAACGGATGTTCATTAAATAATGAAAAATGATTTCTGGACCGACATAAAAACAAAATAAACTTAAGAAAATATGAATTACAATACAATTTGACAATGATGAATACATAAGCAGCAATGAAAAAAAGTATGTTGTTATTAAATAAACTTATAATTAATTGGTAGGTAGCATAAATAACAGATTTTGGTCGGTAGCATTCTCTAGGTATAACACAAAAGACGAATTGTAGGTAGGTACCCCTTTGGCCTTTGTACCGAATTAAAAATAAAACGCGTTGAATAACTGCATCGGTGGCTCGTGGGGACTATGAAAATGCTTATTAGGTGCTCTGAGCAATGCAGTTCAATTTTTAAATGCTACCTACAAAAATGAAAACCGAAATTCCGTATGCAAAATTATTCTGATTACACCACCCTAACGACCCGTCGTTCAATATTTTAAAAGTTTTAAAATAGATTTACACTTATCGCATGTAGTATAACAATTATCGGGCAAACGTAAATTGCGCCCGACGGAGGGAAAACACTGTAAATTGCGCCCGGAATTTTTTAGGTATAAATTTCTATGTAGTAAATTGCGCCCAATAGAAACATTATCTTTATTTATAGTAATTTAACATAAACCAGAGGACACCATGAGGAGGCGACTACCTCCATCCCCCAAAAAATTATTTTTAATACTATGGGATTAATAAGTTGTTTTAAATATTTAAAACTAAATTTTTAATACTAAAATATCAAGTAAATTATATTATATAATATAGAGTTAATAGTATAATAAAATTATTAGTTATATATCAGCATAGTAACGTTTTAATTTTGAAAATTATAATTTTCGGATATTATTTATCATATTCTTTTTGGCGAAATTCAGTAAGCATGTCCATGCAGTCGTGTAGTGCGAAGAAAACATACCTAAGTATATTAGTAGTTGTAAGTTGTAACCCGTGATATACGTAGTCATTTCGATATCTTTAATATCATAATGATTAACCGTTAAGTTTGATTTTTACACAAATAAATGTACAAAAGTGTCTAAAACGGATGAATTCAAGGTCACTTTGATTAGATACTAAGGGCGCATTTTAATACGTAAAAATGTATACCTGGAACATACTGGGCGCAATTTACTATATTATTTTAACTACCTGTTCCTCCTTTGGGCGCAATTTACAGTCGCCTCAATTATCAGTTGGGTGTTTAAAAAAAACCATAACCACAGTTGACAACAATTGAATTATTATTTTAATGTATTGTGCCTGATTAACGATTTATACGACGTATAAGTCAAAGTTAATTTAATTTGTCTAGCTTTTTAACTTTCTTTTTTAACTGGTTTTATTGATGTAAACTGAATAAATATCAAATCCAAGTTACGTTAGCTTATAGATAATTTAATAATAAATATAATAAACATATTATTGATGAATGATGATGCATATTGCATTAGAATTTTGTTTTCATTATTTTAAACCATGATACTACAGTGGAACGTCGATAACTCGAACCTCTATAGTCTATAAGTCGAATTCTCGATAATTCGAAGCAATGGCCTTACAATATATGTGATATGTGTGATAAATTTTCTCGATAATTCGAATTTCGCTAACTCGAATTTCTCTTCAAGTCGAAATATTATTAGTCGAATATTGGCTTATAACTCGAATTTATATAATAATTTATGTACATATTAGATTGGAGACGAGATTTTTTCCGCGCTAAACGTTATTGAAAACTTTACAGATAGGTCAAACAATAAAAAACAATCAAAAATATCTGATTTCTTTTAAAAATAGTTCTACTTGATTTATTACATTGTATGTTTTTTTTTTTTACACACAATTTTTACATACTACATAGATATTTATTAATTTATACTTTTTTAAAAAATTTTTTACGATATACCTACATACCTACAATACATTATACATATATTAGTAAATATGTACATGAATAAATAAAATTATAAAATGAAGTACCTACATATTTGTGTTTTCAAAAGAAAAAATTTTTAGATAACTCGAATTTTTTTTCGCCCCCTAACGATTCGAGTTATCGAGGTTCCACTGTACTTACTAGGTACATATTTTATAAAATTATTAAAACAACTTAAGTTAATTGTAAGTTTTCATATAAATTTTAACTTAACCTAGAGTTAAAAACCAAGATAATTATTAACGTTAAATGTTTTCAATCAACTTAAATTAACAAAATTAAAAATTATCATTAACCTGCTCAGGCTTGTGCACATGTTTTTATGTGGTGACCGGATCGGTGACGTAATGTGACTATTTTTTCATTGTCCTCTTTATATTGTTAATATGTCACTGATGAATAATATGGTATTTTTGTTTTGCTTCGGATTCTCGGCATGATAATAATAATATGTTACTAATTGTTTTTACTTTTTTCTACGATACATTATTATTATTTAATTATTATAATACATTTCAAGACAAAAACGGCACGTGTTTTGTGCTTCACAGATGTAATATCAAATGACTGTGGCACCATAGTATATCGTATATTCGTATATTCGCATATGAGATAAAAAAAAAGTTTAATAATAAATGTGGGTTTACACTTTTACAGAAACTAAAGATAAATAATTTGTACGTTTTTATATTAGTTGGTATCTACATTATCTATTATGATATGGGTACCTACTGAGAAATACCATTAAAAAGCCAACTGACAGGTTATATTTTACAATACAAATAAAAATGTTGAATCAAAGATTTATATATATTACAAACCTCAGTTTTAAATTTTTAACCCTACCTTGGCTACCCCCACCTAACCTTGGTTCGGAGTGTCAATTCCGATATAGCTGAATACGAAACTGCGAGGTAATAATGATGACTTATTATTATCAGATATAAATATATATTCTGCAGGTATTATAATTATAGCATTTAAAATTAAAACACCTAGCATGTATTAACGAACAACGATTATAGTACCGTGTGTTGTACAATAATTATCGTAATGGGATCATCCGAATTAACTTAACGTTTAGAAACTATAAAAAATGATTATTGAAATATAATTTACCGACATTCTATAAAGCAATATTTTCAAAAAGATTTTCTGATTTTTTAATGTCAGGCTCTTTGCGATTAAGTCAGCGCCATCTAGGTTGTCCTTATTCATAAGCTTTGCACATGTGCGCAGACATCCGTTCAACGAATGTCGCTCACTATCGTCGTTAGATGACGATGCTGAATAAGATTATTTTTTTCAGGCCTCTTATTTATACCAATTAGAGATGTAAAATAAGTTGTTTTTAATATTATACCGTACATAATCATTAATCTTGCAGTGCCATTAATTATCGAACACTGAATACAGCCACGCTGCAGGTTTTAAAACTATTGCAATTATTATAACTAATTTGGAAATTGTTAATTTTTTCAAAATTAGCTGTTGATGACATATTTTACTCATTTTTGAATTTTGTAGTGCAATGTTTTCCGATCGGATTTCAAATCTAATCTAACTAGTTCACAGAATCGGAATGTTACATTTTCAGGAAAAAAAATTTCAATGACGTTAGTTTTAACTAGGAGAATGATTAAAAATGGGGTTTCGAGTGCCGTTTATGTTAATTCGATTTTGAAGGAGTAAGAGCGGTTATTGACCTTCCAACCTGGGCATTAAAATTCATATAAATGGCAATTAATAATTTGAAAAAAATGTAAGGTTGGTAATGTCCCAATATTCGAAAAAAAAAATTATGGTAACACCTTTGATTTTAAAATATACCGATAAGCTATCCTATTATGTTAATAATATGGCTGATCTGTATACTTTAAAATTGATGGTCACACTAACCATTATATTACCCCTAAGGCAGCATAATTCAATGTATTGAATGATATATCAGAACTCTAACCAAGAACAGTGGAAAAACCGGTAATACTCGTGTATTAAAATATTATTTTACCCACACCGATGGGGGACGCTACCTGCCCCACACTGCCCACTGATGATCTCCCCTGATGACACAGGTATAGCTATTTAGTCAAACATTTAAAAAAATATTATATTCTGTATTATCATATCATATCTACGTCCTTTAGGTGTTTTGATCGTAAAATATGGAATATGAATTGTGATTATATCATGTACCTACTAATTAAAGGTATTATGAATTGAATGAAAAAATTGGGTTTCATTTCTAAAATATAACAAACAATTTATTATAGCTCTTACAAAAAAAAAATTGTTGACAGCTATTTTAATATGTATGTTACTTGTTATGGAATTTTGTGGAAAAAGATTTCTTTACAGATTTCTAAATAATTTAGATAATTCACAGCTTTAGTGAACTATATATTTGAAAAATAAATTTTCAAAAATGTTAGTTAAAACTGTAAAATGATGGAAAATGGTTTTTCAAGTACCGATTATGTTACTTACACTTTAATGGCAACCTTCCAACCTGGGAATTATAGTTCATATAAATGGTGATTAATACGTTGAAAAAAAAAAGCGTTGTTAGTGTTCAAAATAGCTAGGGTCACCGTAGCCATAATATTGCTCTCAAAGCCAGCCTAAAAAATATATTGAGTGATAAGGAAATTGCTCTAATCACAACTCTAACCACCTACACGATTTATGGCAAAACCAGCACCTATTACTCGTTCACTAAATTTTATCATGTCACAGACAAATGGAGCATTGGGACGATCCAATTGTCTCAACACGTCCCAGTTATAACCGCTCCTGGAGAACACAGCTAGCTATTTATAAATTAATATTACATTCTGTATTATATCATATATTTATTATTATCAGTGAAAAAAATCAAATATTTACTCCCTGAGGTTTGCTAAAACTGCGTTAATGTGCTGTACCTAATAAGATAATCATAAAATTAATTATATACAATTTGATAACGAACAAAAATCTATTCGTTTATAAATTGAATTGTTTTTCATTGGTTTCAAAAGCAATGTAGGTATCTGAATAAAAATATCAATTTGATTAATATAAAATTGAGATAACAATCTTTCCACGATACAAAATAAATTATTTTTAACATAGTATTGATTAATATAATATTTTAAATACAGATATTTAAAATATGCAGACCAATATTTTAAACGGATTTAGTTCTTGAGTCAAGGATAATATGAGTGATATCAAAATCAACCAAAATTCGAAAAATAAAAAAATATAATCATAATACTTATTTTTAATTGAAAAAAAAACAAAAATTTTTACGGAGGTCGAAGTTGCACGTGAAACTACGATTGGGCGAACGGTGTGGGGTTCACAGGCACTACTTTAGGCTTCAATGAACCCCGTTTTGAGTGCAACCGTTCAATGCACCCGAAAGTGAAGGGTGAGAGGGGATTGTTGGTGGCTAGTGCTGTGATTTACTTTAGGACGGACTAAATACCAACCCCTAATGTCTATTCACGGATATCGTGCCCCAACAATCCCTTCCCAATCACCATTCGGTCTTTCTTGAAGTCCCACAGTATATGAGATCATATTATAGAGATCATATCAGAGAGATCATATTATAGAGATCATATCAGAGAGATCATATTATAGAGATCATATTATATGAGACCAGGGCGATTCACCATACGGCGATTTTGGGTAGCTCCACATGCCAGACCTCACAAACACTTTCGTTGTTGATCTAATATATATATCGCCCTTCGGGCACTATGGTTACCTTTTGAGAGTTGTTGACGAACATACGTCTTTTAGCTTCCGTTTCCAATCCGGTTCTAGGATTGGGGGCCAGAGAGCGCTGCAGTATAGTATATGTGCAATAGCCATAGATAATAAAGATATGGATAGGACATATTGGTCTTATCAGCGGTCTTCGAGGGGAACAATTGAGGCCAAATAAAGTATACCTATATTGAGTATCGACTATCAATATAAAGGAGCCTCAATTGCCTTCCCCTCCGGGAACGCGGCCTCAAATGTATTTAACATAGGCGTGGCCTATCCATATCTTTATTATCTATGGCAATAGCCTAGAGCGTCAACAAAAAACAATATACCTTTTATTGTCTAATAAAACCTATAATTTAGATTCATAAATTATTAAGATCACATGATTTAGATCACAAACCGTTGGCGACATTGACGATAACCCTTATTATAGAAAGATGGTATGAAGAAAACCATTGTTATCATATTTTGTTCTGATAAGACTCGAAAATATTAATATGTGTTGTCTCCGTCTTATACACACGTTGTCACTGATGACAAAAATATAATTTTTAGAATTTAATATTTTTCGGTTAATAAATGAATCATTAATTTGTACCATGCAATATGCATTTATACTTATTAGTTACCCTACGTTTTCAAAATCCAGAATCTATTTTCCCTCAAAACCATTTTGTAAAAGCTAAGATATATAAATTATAAATAATAAATGCTAGTAATAAGTAATAGTTCTATCGTAGTCCGTGGTAGCGCTATATCCGCACTTGCCCCATTTTCCCCTCTCACAGACCCACTCCATGCCATAAGCGGCCCGGCTCTCCATCAAGCGCCCGCCTATTCGTTTCCAGTCCATACTGTCTTAACTCTTAGTGCGGGAGATGACAAGACGTGGCAGTATCGAGTTTCGTTCGCATTCCGTTGTCACCACTGACAGCTCGTCGGTAGCCCATGTTACTCTGTGGCCTGTGGTGTGGTGTTTACCAATTTTACCACTACAGGCGCATCGGTGTTCGGTTTTCGCCACAGACTAAAGGTGGATTCACACTGCTCCGTGATCCCCTGAACCGTGATTTCCAGAAAAAAAAATCTGTGATTTCTCAAAATTATAAACTTTAATTTTTGCGATGAACATATTAATGTTAAGTGGTAACTGGTAGCCGGTTTATTGTTATCACAATCTTTATCACCTATCTGTTATCAGTTATTTATATTTAATCACAGGCTAAGATATATATCTAGGTATATCTTAGTCCGTGTATTTAAATCATTTTTTTCAACTTATAATTTAATTTTTTAATTTTTGATATTAAGTTAAGTTGTATAAAACAAAATAATAAATAATAATAACAATAATTAATTTCGACATTCTATTTTTATTTTTATTTGATAATTGTTTTGGTGACCAGTAACCACATAATTATAAACATTTGACTTGAATAGGATTTGATCCTATTATCTGGTATCTGCAAAATAACGTGGTACTTACTTTTAAACATTGTGGTGAACCACTAAGTAACTACAAGATTCAGCCAATCACAGCGTTGTATTGTTTTTCCGGAAATCACTGTTGACGGATCACGGAGCAGTGTGAATCCACCTTAAGAACGCCAAACGCTCGAAGTATCAATTGCAAGTAACCGCACTAGATGGCGCGCGTGGCGTAAGCATAATTCTAGTTCAACCCGGTACGTCAACCTCACATAAGGTGGTACAAAGTCTCTACCATGTACTAACTACTTGTTATGTTTTATTTGTTATTGTTATGATTATTATAGTTATAAGCTTACAAAAATTAGTTTAATCTCATTAGCCGTACTGAAAACGTGTAGCTATGCCTATACTTCCTGGAATGTTAAATTCTACTGATTGTGAGAAAGTCTTAGGTTTACCTGTCCAGCTTTCACCTGTCACGAAAAACTAAATTGACCCAAAGATGAATACACATACAATAGGTTACTCCTTCTAAGACAGAAGAACTAAAATTTCTTAGCAGCCAAACAATAGTGTTCTGTAAATTCTGAAAAAAAAAAACAAATTACTACTAGAGTGCGCTAGCAGAGCGCTCATTGTGTATATTGGATTGTTAGTTGCCTAGACCTGATCTACATTGTGCTGCTATCACAGCTAATGTTCAACAGCGTTGCCACTATGCAGTGTCAATGACGACCCACTGGTCCACACGGCGATTAAATGATGGCCCACTGTAATTCCCACAGCTGTCCATTGGCAAGAGGAGAGCTCTTACACTCAGGACAAGTCCGCCTAAAAATTGTCAAAGGTGGCGTTGAGAGGAAAATGTAAATTGTAAACGCGAAAGGCGACAGCCGATCGCGGATAATTGAAAGCCTATCTCACTCACATTGAAATACAAGCGGCTGGTGAGTGGTTGTTTGGACAATATAGTTGAAACGTATGACGCTCACGACAGAAACTTAAGGGGCCTCCTTGTTACTGGATTCCGAGGAATATTATATAGGCAACTTCTTATACATTCAGCAATATTAGCCATGTCGTTGTATTAACCGTAAATTAGCGTTCATAGTAGTAGTAACCTTCATAGTAATAGTACGGAGGGATCTCGCATGCACTCGAACGCACATGTCGGATAACAATTTTGTGATCAACAAAAAATATTTATTTTTCACTCAAACAGACAATTCTACTTCCAACGTCACATCACAACTAATACATCGATTTGCTTTTTGAAAAAATATTCTAGTTTTCCACAACATGTACGAGGGATCAATCGATACACATTTGTATTATTTTAGTTAGTTGATTAAATATTTAAGTTAGAAATCTTACCAATTTTTCAACATTTTAACCATTGCAATTAAATTTCAAGTTAGAACAGTTCAAAATATGGCTCGATCGTTCGCGTGTACATATTACGGAGGATCTGAATATTTTTTTAGAATTCAAATCGTGATAATTGTAGATACGTATCGTTGGAATTAAAAACAGTAGTTTTTGACAACAAAACACTCATTCAAGAGGCCCCCTAAAAAATAAATACTACAGAACCGGAAATCCGTCGCGCGCCAAGGGCAAATAACAAAACAACGAAATTTTATGAATTCACGTCGACTGAGTATAAGCGGTGTGCGTAAGGGATTGCGTCGCACGACAAAAAGGTTAGGTTCAATCTTACGGATCAGAACTTTTCGACTGGTTCATGTCAGCTTTGGCAAACAATGTTAGGACTGAATTCACGGACCGGGAGGGGGGGGGGGTTATTTTAGTTTCTTGAACACTTATAGATCTTAATGACCGAAGACGATAACCGATAAGATTTCGACGGCCTAAATACGGGTATTAATATAATGTACAAATATCTGAAAACACTATAATAAGACTAGTGAACGAAAATTTGCTATGTCGTACACGTCTGAGACTGAGACATAACACAGAGTAGGTGCGAAGTCTCCTTGCTATCCCCGATTGGAAATTAAGAAAATCATCCTTTGACAATGAATCATTTAGACAGATTACAACATAATAAAGGTACTTGAATTACCTACATGTAGACTGTACAATAAAATAAATATTGAAGAATAGGCATCCTACTTATCAAGCAAATATTTATTAAACAGGGAATATGAATAGTGATGCAGCACACATCATGATAATTATTGACGTTCAATAATAATAATTATTCAATACACTGTGTAGTATACAGAGTCAATTTTTTGTCCATGCTCATAAAAGTTCAGACTTTTAGAATTTTTAATTATACATAAAGGCTAAAGACTATATTTTCAAATTTCTGATATTCTTTGTATATATTGACTAGAAGTGTTCTGTATTCTATCAATACAAACTTCTATTTTTCAAACAAGAACACTCTTTATTTACCGCAAATTATTTAGAGGATGATTTTCTTCTGCATCTAAATCAAAGTTTTAATGAGTAATCATACTAGTTTCTAAAATGCTAAAGTCAAAAATCTCTAAAAATGGGCTTACAAAAATATAATAAGCTATAATTATTTATATTGATAGATTAATATGAATAACAGACATTTTAAAATCATCTAACCATCTACGAACCTGTATTTATTTTTATAATCGGGTGATTAAGAAAATAAAAATTTGAAAATACGTTTGATCTTTAAATTCAAGTTGAAAATAACACATAAAAAATATATCATCAATATTTAGATTAAAATAAAATAAAATCTTCACAATAAAGGTAATATATAAGCATACTGTAGTCTAATTTTTCAAAAAATATCAGCCACGCAGTTCTGGTTTTTTGGCTAACAGAGTTTAAATACGATATTATATAATTATCTAGAACATGAAATGATTTAGTTTTAAAATTTGAAAAATAAAAAACATAATCGTGATATTTACTTTTAATTGAAAAAAAAAACAAAAATTTTTACGGAGGTCGAAGTTGCACGTGAAACTACGATTGGGCGAACGGTGTGGGGTTCACAGGTACCACCTCAGAGCTTCTATGAACCCCGGTTTTTTAGTGCAACCGTTCAATGCACCCGAAAGTGAAGGGTGAGAGGGGATTGTTGGTGGCTAGTGCCGTGATTTACTTTAGGACGGACTAAATACCAACCCCTAATGCCGATTCACGGAGATCGTGCCCCAACAATCCCTTCCCAAACGACCATTCGTTCTTTCTTGGAGTCCCGCATTATATGAGATCATATTATAGAGATCATAATTATAGAGATCATATTATATGAGACCAGGGCGATTCACCATACGGCGATTTTGGGTAGCTCCACGTACCAGACCTCACAACCACTAGCGTTGTTGATCTAATATATATATCACCCTTCGGGCACTATGGTTACTTTGTGAGAGTGGTTGACGAACATGCGTCTTTTAACTTCCGTTTCCGATCCGGTTCTAGGATTAGAAGCCAGAGAGCGCTGCAGTATAGAATATGTGCATTGTGCAATAGCCTAGAGCGTCAACAAAAAGCAATATACCTTTTATTAGGTACCCTATTGTTTAGATCCATAAAGATGGCAAGATACTTAAAACAATTATTGGATATTTTAAAGAGTAACAATTACAATATGAACCTTTTTAGAGCTGTGACAATAAGACAACAATTTTGGTGGAGGTCGAAATTGCACCTGAAACTACGATTGGCCGAACGGTGTGGAGTTCACAGGCACCGAAAGTGAAGGGTGATAGTTTGTTGTTGGTGGCTAGTGCCGTGAACTACTCTAGGCACCGGCTAGATAACTAACCCGTCAATTAAGAAGAAAGCCATCAGCCCTCCTGCTATTTCAAGGGTTTACCGCATGCTCCAACCAATCAGATCTCCCAAACGACCATTCGACTCTTTCTGAGGGTAGCAATTTTATGAAAGATTCATGATGGCGCAGTGATTCACCGTATGGCGATAACGGATAATTCCATCTTCCAGACTTCACAAACACTTGCTTTGTCGATCACATATTATATATACTACCCTTCGAACGCCGGTTGTTACCTTGTAAGAGGGGATGACTTACATTCTATAGACTATAATATAGAGACTAGAGAGGTAAAAAATATCTACTAAATAAGCGAGTTGTAATTCTAATTTCAAATCACAACATTTTTCAAGTAACTCTGAATCATTCTCGTTTAAATATATTTTCATTTCCTCTTTTGGTGCATACAACAATTTTAACATATTCCCTTTTGGAAGCCAGCGAACCTCTGAACGAAAAAGTAATGTGTAGTATTTGGAGTCCAATTCAACTCAATTTTTTTCTGCGTGCGTTAAGTGCTTTGCTTTTCAAAAAATTCACTAACTTTATTGTTAGTTTCACAACATTAGCTAATTCTTGTGGTAATGTTTTTGTAGCTAACGCTCGCTGATGAATGACGCAGTATGTCGTTGAAGTTGACGGATTTCTCAATTTATTTCAATTTCAGTAAATCCATACTTAAAATAAGTATCATCATATTTCCTCTTCCGTAACATATTCCTCACTAAGTCCGACTAGGTTTCAAGAAAAAAAAATCGAAAATACTTATTTTTAAACGGCAGCAACAACGATAAGATAACAGTATACTACGGTTCCTCAATAAGTCGTTATGTTTTTCGCTATCCAAAAAAACAAAAAAATAATTTGTAATAGAAATCGAAGAAAAAATCTATGGTACGGCTATGCTGGTGCACGGACCACGGGGGTTCACGAGGGATCACGGAACGGCGCGGTTGGGAAACACTCGTTCTAAATATAGTCGGCATTCGGTTATACGCTTGGACGCCAGATAGCACTGCAGTATAGAAAATGTGCAAAAGCATAGTTAACAACAAAAAACAATATACTTTTAATTAGACACCCATTTATTTGAATCCATAAATTATACAGATCACTCACGTGACGGTGACACGTTGGTTGACAATATCCCTTGTCACAGAAAGAATTTTAGGAACATTTTTTTTCGATAATACGTTTATTTAAGGCACTTGAAATCATAGTGTAAAATAACACAGTATAAAAAATATATCATAAATGTTTAGGTTAAAATAAAATAAAATCTTCACAATAAAGGTAATATTAAATCATGTAATCTAATTTGTTAATTGAAATAGGTATACATTATATAAATAAAAACTAGAAGTATATCAGATACCATACTATAGGTAATAGGTATAATGCGTACTATATCACTCTGAATAACATTGTAATACATTTATGAGCTGGGAATACATAACTAAATTACTAATTACCTAAAGGTTGCATTATAAAATTATCTGTGTGAAAAAACAATACAATTCAACAAGAAACGTACAAAAATAACTTGGACAATAATATTATATAAAAAAATATCAACTTGATCTTCTATAATTTTAATCAATATTAAAAATGGACGGATTGTTCAACAATATTGCACTTAAAATTATTAAACAATAATATAATTTGCTAAAAAAAAATTATATAAAAAAAGGTCATATAAAATATTATACTTTTTTTTAGATACATCGTTACAGTTATCTAACCTTGTAAAAAGACACTTATAATATTAAGATAAAGTATTGTATCGTTTATGTCTAATGTGTTATCAGTAAAATCTTAAAATTAAAAAATGGACGGATGATTTTAATTTTACAATTATTGAGAGTAATAAATAATACACAGCATTTTATGATTGAGATTCAGCCAATGATCACAATATGATGAGCAATCAAAAATGATGCCCATAAAACATTCTTATGCAATTTTTAAAAATTGTTTGAACACAATAAAGTCTATAACCATGCGCAAGTACAAATTACAGATAACATAATTATAATTCACAATGGTACATTGTCAAATTGATCTAAATTTGTGGACGGACTGTTACAATATTAAGGCTAAGTATTTTATCATGGATGTCTTACGTATTATCAGTAAAATCTTAAAATTAAAATTAATAAATGGACAGATATTTTTAATTTTACAAATATCAAGAGCTGGTAATAAATAATATACAGCATTGTATGATTGAGATTCTGAAAATGATCACAATATAATGAATAATCTAAACAATAAATGATGCCCATAACATTCTTAAGCACTATTTATAAATTGATTGAACACAATAAGTCTATAACCACGCGTGAATACAAATTACAGATAATAACATGGTTATAATTCCCAATGGTAATGATATATTACCAGATGCACGGCAGTCAACAAGACGACGTGCCCGCATGAAATTTTGTCCTAACCAATCGGAGTAATGTCTTAATGAACTATCAATGGATGCAAGCTGCTGGGTAGAATCCTGGAAGATCAGATCGCTGTATGGTTCCGGTGACGTGAACATGCTGAAACTGAAATTAAAACAAATTTAAAATTTTACAGTAGGTAAAAGATTAAGATAATCAACAACTCACGTAAACTCATCAATAGTCTTCCTGCCATATAACTGTTGGGCAGCCATAAACAGATTGGTAAATGCCATCACTTCGGTATGATTATAAGCTATGCCTCCACGAGTTATAACAGCGTTAGCTTTAACTTTACCCAAGCTACACTTCTTATAATCTTGAATCGGTGATCTAGTACCTGTGTAAAATAAAAAATATATTATATAGTACAATTTTTTAATTTAAAGTATAGTTATATTATTTTATTTAATATTGGTAACATGCACTGCTAATATGAAATTGTTTTAAAAATAATTATTTTATTAATAATAAATAATTCTAAAACTAGAATTTTGTCATACTCAAAATGATTTTGATAAATATACTATCTACAACAGAGATTGGCCAATACAAATTATCTTATGTGCTACTATGGAAATATATTATAATCTCATAGGTCACATACTAAATTACACATATTAGATTTAGTCAAAACAAAAATAGCTCCTCATCTTAACCTGCTCCTTCCATTCTTGTTCACTATTTTTCTTTTCATTGAACTCTATTTAAAATTGCTAAAAACCTTCTTTTGTTGAAAATATACTTAGATAATTAAACCGGAAAACACATTTTCAATTGACACTGAGAGCTCTTCCACAGTCACAGGTCGATTATGTCTTTTATAGGCCATGTTTTATTTAAATTATATAATTTGATATAAGCTGATAATTATGTTATTTTTAGATTAGATTAAAATTATTATTATTGTTGTGTTTACATTGTTAATAATACAGGTACCGCGTTGTCGGAACATTATATTGACACAAAAATAAAACTATCCAAGGCAGGCCATCAGTGATCTATAGTATAAATACTACAGAATTCTAAACAATTTATTCCCCACCATTTCAGATCTGCACCTCATTACTCATCATCGTATTAGGTTAAAAGCCATTGACTTTTTGGTCATTCCTAAATTTCTGATACAGATATTTAATAGGATTGACACTGAGAAGCAAGTTGAAACAATTATGTTCTATTGAGACAGCAAAATGTAAATTACATACAAGGTTAAATTAGATAAAGAAAGGGACGGTATTTTATGTTTATGTTTAAATAATTGAGGTTTATTAAAATCAAATTTAAATACCAACGTTAAATTGTTTCTAACATATTTCGTTAAATTTTTAAGCAGAAAATGTGAGTATTCAATAAATATGGAACTTTTAATCACGGTTTTATAATAGTTCAAGATCGTATTAATGCATTTATAAATTATAATACACATTCAAATTATTATTTTTGGAAAATTAATAAAGTAATAAATCATAAAACAATGATGATATTTATGTGACTGTCAAAAACTCAAATATCATTAATTAAATATAAGATATAATACAAATTTTAGTTATACTGTAATATTATTAAAAGTATGTGAAAATTAGGTATTAAAATAAAGCAATAAGTAACTATATATTTGAACTATTTTTATACCTAATATGTTTTTTAAACCAGCAACTGGTTATACTAAATATTTATTATTATTTAAGGGTTAAACCATAAAGGCATTTTATGTATAAAATTACTAAATACATATTTCAAATGTATGTTTGAAAGCTAAAATAAAAGTCACACTGTAAGCCAGGGGTTGGCAATAACCAGGCCAAAGAAATAAATTAATCGTCCAAAAATATTTTTAATTAGTTCTAATTTTTATTTGAAAATTATTTGTCTCTGTGTAGATTCTGATTCTGAATAATTAATAAAACCAAAATAAAAGGTTTTTGGAATTACATTTTTTTTTCAAATCATCCAGATCCCTTAGAAACTAATAGCCAAAGACACTGTAGTAAGCCGACATATTTTACTAAAATATAAAGTACATAATACAAATACACATACATTTATAAACAATAAAATATGGCAACTAGTTAGAAAAAATTACCACTGGAAAAACAGGAAAAAAATATATAATGGGAAAATAATCAACATACTGGTAAAATAGTCCACAGAAATAAAAGCCCATAAGAGTGCCATATAATTGTACTACAGGTAATATAACATTTTACAATTAAGAACACGTGATCACACTAACACCTGGGTTGTTGTTATCCGATGCACGGCACTAACAAAAATCAGTTGGTCAACTGATTATTCTCTTTGGAGACGGAATATTGTGTAACATGGAAAAATGTTGAACTTCAGAAGTACAGTACTACCTAAACTACCAAGAGTATAATAGTGTAGCAGTACATATTTTTGAATACTGAAATACTTATTTAAATGGATAAATGATATAACTACTGATGACAATTTTTATATTTTGACTGATTTGAGTAAAGTACATTTACTTTATTTAAACTGTTGAGTTTTGGGTACCTACTAACATATTTATATATATTTTATCTCTCTTAATAGAATAGGTTAATGTGATTGATGTATCACATTTAAATTTAATAAAACATATTTATTTCTCATACATTTTTTTCTCAGGGTGAATATTTTTCTGAGGGTTTTTGTTTTTATTTGTAGGTATTTATTCTACAATTCAGAAGAAACATTTGAATTAACCCATTTTTAAAATAAAAAATTATAACCCCAGAAAACAAACAATCCAAAGCAATATTATTCTTTCATATCCAAATATTCAATATAAATTCCTTATTGAGTTATAACTTATAAGCAATGATAAATAATACATAGAATAAAATCCTACAGTCAGGAACATCTCCAGGGAAGGGCAGGGTGGAGCACTTGCCCCACCCCCCTAAAAAAATATCTGGGGATAGCCATGCCTGCAGTCAACTTGACTGTTGCAGATTTTCTACCTATATTTCAGTACATGAAAACTTACCATCAGGACACAGAAGTTCGAAATCATATGTTAGAGTATTCCTTGCCCACCACTCTTTGCGTTTTCCATCTACATTCTCAAACACTGTGGTATGTTTGACAAAAGCTACATTTCCACCACCTTCGACCAAACACCTCAAGGCTCCTGTATAGGGGGAAAAAAAAATTAATAAATTCATATTTAATTATAGAAATAATTAATGAATAATATTATAATAATCTTATTAGCTCTGAAGTAACCTTACCTGTGTAACCATAAAAGTCTTCAGTGGCATCACGTTTGCAGTACCGATAACTAGCACCTCTACATAGATGGCAAAGGTTATCATAAGGTAAACCTGGGTTATATTCATTACTTAATGCACCGGGTACACAAGATTTACTAAAGTATTCAGAAGCAGCTTGTATTGAGTCACATCCATAACTTCGTATCCACCCATTACTCAACAAAAATGCCATTGGTATTATCCATCCACCACCCGAATATATACCCGGATGACATGTCATTTTTCCTAAAATTGTTGGCATAACACAACAATATAGTATTTGTTAAGACTTTTTAATTAGTTTGAAATAAACCTTTTAAAAACGTTATTTCGGTATCAGGATCCTCTTCTTTTGCCACAGCCACAACATAATATTCTGGTTCAGGAAAATCATACATTTCAGTGATAAATGGTATTTCATCATAATGAAGTCCAGCTGTATAAATATCACCAGCGTCCATCACAGCAACATCTGCGTTTCTGTTAACACAATAAAATATAAATGTTACTAGTTTGCTTGTATAATGTATAGGGTGATTGCAATATAATTTTAACATACCCATTTCTAATGGCTTGCATACAATGCACTTGACTGTAACCGCGGAAACAATGCAATTCAGGAACCAAAAGTTGAACTTTTAACGCCAACTATTGACCACAGAAAGAAAAATTAATAACAAACTTGTAAAAAATAAATATGAATATATTAAATATATTATTTACCTTCATTTTAATACATTTATCCATTTCTGGCTCAGACGTTACACAAAGTGTCATTTTGGCAACAGGACAATAACGTACTCCAAGTATAATGTCCATGGCATTTCCTAAGTAACTTGTATATGTTTGGTGGGCTTCTTCTAAGGGCCGCAAGCCTCTTGTTGAGTCCTACAACAATAAAATAGTATATTCATGGATAGGTGAAAAATACATAAAGGCAATTTTTTATTAGTTTTCAATAAATGTTAATTAGAGTAAATATTCTACTTAAATAACTCGTGTGCTTGTTTTAAAAACAGTACACATAATTAATTCTGAGAGATTACCAAAAGTGTTATCCCAGTTTACTAATGACAACTTTACACAATATTAATCACATTTTTGCCTTGTATAAAATATATTTTAACATAAAGTTGTACCTTGTATTTATTTTTATTGAAACAAAATTAAATATAGTTCTATAAAATAGAACATAATTTTGTACAAATCTTATGATTTAGAATTTTTACCCAATTTTTAATTTGTTTTATTCATTTTAGCTGCTAATAAAATATACTACACTAAAAGAATAAAAACAAATTATGTCGAGTTTTTTTTTTAGGCGCTTTAAATAATTTCAAGTGTTATATTTACGGGCTTTTAAGTTTTTACTTCAAATAATTTTAAATTACCTGTAACAAAAGATTGTGGTGATTATCATAAACTGAAGAATCAAATAAATTAAAACTTTTGCTGTTGATCTGAGACTGAGGTTGATTGAATCCTCCTGCCCAGTTGATATCAGGAGCAGTAGATGTGAACTGTTGTGGTGCAGATTTTGGTTTTCCATATAATTCAATTATTTTCTAATGAAATAAAATTAAAATAATGTTAAAAGCTATAAATAATATTTGTATTACGTAACATGTAACTATTCAGCTAAACAAAATATTGATAAAAGGCAAAATGTAAGTTATAGTATTTATGCGTTTTCTCATAGCATGCTGCATGCCATTAAGCAAATTTTAAGACAGTGATACTTTTGTACTTAGCTTTCTTGTTATATGATTATTATTTTTTTAATGGTTTGAAATTTTTATCATGCCAATTATTTTATGGTAGAAAATACCTGCAGCCATCTTTGGTATGAGATACGAGCAGAAGAAGATTTGGCAGATGTAGTCATAATAGCATCAGTAGGTACTGGTCCCCAATTACAGTTCTTAAATTCACCAATTGGACGTCTTGAACCGTCCACACACAGTAGTTCTAAATCATCTTCTCTGGTTTTACCTACATTTTTAAATGGCAATAATATTTCATATATTTTATAAAGACAAAAAAAAATTCTGTTGAAAACAAGTTGACTCTCCTTCCAATTTCACTAAACTTGCGACAACACCTTAAGTATCATAATTTATAATAATAACATTCCTTTAGTGTTTCTAACATGGAAAATTCTCTTGATATTAATAAATCAAAAATCTCAAAAATGTTGATGATCATATAATACGATACTTAAGACGAAATTGGGCAAGTATAAGGAAAATATTAAGGGCAATAATGGAAAGTTTTTCATGCATCACATATGATATACAAGGCAGTCAACTTGTCAAATAACTTCAATCATTTATATATATATACAGAATGATTAGTTATATTATATATCTTACTAAATAATGATGGATCCCTTAACATTTCCAATACAGTTGTATGTCGTAAAAATGCGATATCGCCCGACTCGATTAAACATCTAAATGCTCCTTCGTCACCAGCATATGGATCGTTTGATGTACATTTTTGGCCAGAAACTTTGCTAGCGCAGAGAATACATAAACGGTCAGAATTATCACCTAAAAAAAATATTGGTAAAAGTTATTTAATAAGTATTTTTAGTGTTCATGTTATTTAGTATTTACTAAACATTATAGTATTATGGAATTCAATTTAATTAAACTTCTTCATCAATAAATACATCATACTTTTCAGTTACTCTTTAATAGTTTAATATTACTATTATTTATAACATATATATATGTATAAATTATAATTTGTAACAGTACTAAATATAAAAATGAATTACCCATTGGATTGTACTTGTCAAGTAATGAATTTACAGCACAACTGTGACCAAAAAATTCTATAGTAGTTTTCACATGGTTATTACAGTCAAAAATGTTCATATAACCTTTAGAAATAAGCTGAAAATAAAAACTCAAATACTATTAGAATACACATTAAAAAATGTTGAGTGCAATTTAAGCTTACAGTATTTATTGGTACATTCCATCCAGCTTGAGTACCGACTCCGGCAAAACAAGCTTTTTTACCCTTCAAATTTCCAAGGTTATACACATCATTTAAAGTGTTCTTTTTTATTAAAGCAACAGAGTAATATTCAGTAGAGCCATCTGAAAAAAAAATTAAACAATATTAAAATACACAAATAATAGTCTAAAGTTTAGACTCTTAATAGTGTAATAAGAGTGAATTAATGTATTTATTAATACCTTCAAATAGTTGTTGCATTAATGGTATCAAACTATTATATCGGCCACCAACAAATACCTCTCCAGCATCTAAACTCAAAATATCTGCTGCATTGTTATCTAACTTCATCATACAGTCATCTTTATTGAGTCCCTAAAATTTTTCAATTAAATAAATTAATAGATGTATTGTATTATGTATTAACTAAATTTATGACACCCTAAAAACGTATGGGTTATTCAATAAAAATAATTTTTATAATACTTTTAACATGAAATTAAATCTGTATGAGAAAATTGTATTTTTTAATTATTCTAACAAGGCGTTAACATACATGTTATACATATTTTAAAATCCATTTAGTACCACAACAATTTTAATACATTTATATCCACAATTAAAAAATGAATATTTCTATTAAGTGTCTTTGACACTCATAAACATATGCATTATGCACACAAAAACACATAATATACATACAACTAATACACAAATATTGTATGTTATGCAGTAGGTATAAGCTTATAGATAATTTCTCAGGCTTTTAAACAAAAATCTTGATAAAAAAAGTTTACAGGAGAGATTCTAAACGGTATATTGTGATAGACTCAGATAAATTGTATTTAAATTTACTAATAATTTATAGGATGTGGTAAACGTTTGATTAAATATCACAAAATATTACAAATAAATTCTTCTTAAGGAACTAATATAATGAAAATACATTTCATTTGGGAATACAATAATTTTAGCTCAATAATAAGATTATTGAACATGATTGTTTCTAATAAAAACAATTAAATGACCATAATGTTGATGAAATGATTTTAAAACAAATTAACTATTCGGTGTATATATTCAATAATCATTATAAATTAGTTTGTCATTGAATATTATTTTAAGCACTTTCAAAACAAAGACATTAGAACTATAATTTTTTCCACGATATACATATTATATATAAGCATAATAGGTAACTCCCACTAGAGTATTTCAGACTTACTAATTTTTTTCATGGCTTTTTTCTAAAATTTAAATTTCTATTAGAAACCTTGTAGTAATCTACTGAACAAATTATGGTCAATAAAATCACAATAGTCTATGCTCAAGATAATTTATCTAACCTAGATTTTTACTTTAAAAGTCTACTTGGTCTAAGTATAATTTTTTCTAACAAATTATTTGTTTTAATGGTTGATTAAATATCATTAGTATTATAATATTATGCGTTTCACCTATCCTTTAATTTTATATCCTACATTTTAAATATCATATTTATATCTATATTTGATATAAAAATTAGTAGTGTTGTTATTCATATGAAAAAATATAGAGAAAGTGAGCCTCAATAATATTATTACAGGAGAGTTTTATAAATAAATATTATTGGAATAATTATAATACTTCATTTTGTATCAACAATAACAAGTATTTTAAGTTTAAAAAAAATAATAATATAAGAGATGTGGATAGGGTCTGTCTGGTATATTCTAATCAACACATTATTTTTAGGCAGTTTATGTAGTGATAGTATATTGATATCATTTCAATCCTTGGTAACCCATATAAGTATGGTAGCTACACAGATAAAAGCATGATTTTGCAGTACACAAATATTCTATCATAAAATAGATTATATTATAAATGCTGTCTTCAAATTACATATCTAAATACTCAAGAAAAATACTAGATACCTTAAAACTATATAAACTTAACATTTTTGTTTATTAAAAATATATTTTTATATTCAATGTGGTTTAATTGGTAGTAGAAAATAGTATATACAATTAGGAAAAATAATTATTTGAAAATAAGTGGATATTTGATTTTAAATGCTAATACTTTGAGAAAGTATTTTAGTATTTGGAATACTTCTTTCAAGTAAGTACTTTTTTTCAAAAACATTTAAAATACATGTTTGAGTACTTATAAGGTATTTGAATTGGACTTTTTACTTTAGCACTTCACAAAACTTGTTGTCCATACTGTGTATACCTTTATGTCCAAAAATTAAATATTTACCGGTTTGCAAACAAGTTCCATGAAATCTCTAGGGTTAAATTTCTGTTTGTCTCTGTTGACAGCTGCAGACAAATTTAAACATTTTGATTGTTCTTGGATATTTAAAGTACACCAAGTGATACGATTGGTTTTATCATTTTGTAGATCTGATATGTACCCTGTAAATGATTTATAAAATAAACATATTATTGACGGATAGGAATTGCTGCCATTAGATAATATTGTTTTAAATACAATGATTCTCCAAGCATGCTAACTTCCATTTTTACGCATCTGTATATTCATCAAATTCATATTTTTGTAATTTTTATGTATAAGTACTAAACACGTTGACTGCTATGTGAGTAATCAAATTTTATACTTTTGTGACTGCCAGCCAATATAATTGATCATTACTACCATACCACATGACCACCGGGAACCATAATTGAATATGGTTTCGTATTATTAACTTTTCCATTGCGGTACAATAATGTAATAAAAATACCACAGTGGCATAATGGCCATCATAACAATGTTTTTAATTATTTTTTACATCAAAAAATGTTCTAAGCGTATTGATAAAACATATCGCGTGACAGCTAGCGGTCACATGCCAATCAATGTGTTAAAGACTATATTTTAATTTTCATACATTTAGATTTCTTATACCAATTTCTGTTGGTATTTTGCATTGTATTTTGTAGTATGCACATTTTGATGACAAAAACTACTCATTCAAATTTTGGATTAAGATACCTACATTAACAATTAAGTTTTTTTTGTCATGCGACACTCCTTAAATGGCATAACAATTATCAGTATTTGAGGATATGACTCTTAAAGTACCTACATATCTAAAAATTACAAAAATCAGAATTTGAATAAATTCAAGAAGAAAATATAAGTAAGTAGTGAATTATTAAAGAAAAATGGGGGCGTGCATGCTTGGTGAATCACCGTGTAATACTATAAATATGTTAATACTCATGACTTACCGAAGACAAATGCAATGTTCACCAAAACTAAACCAACTGTCAAAAAGGTCATCAAATTGTTGGATGTCTTCATTGTGTTTTTGTGGAGGAAACGTCTCTTTAAAACATGACAACCGAAAGGTACCTATGCAAATCAAATAGTGAATTGATTAAATGAATTTGAGGAAAGTTGAGAACATATTTTTGAATTCAAGTTCACGTCCATCCATTAATACACGATGATCACTACTCAATACTCACTAGTCACTGGCCGTACACTGGTACACTATGTGCCGAAACTCGTACTTAAATATAAAATATTGATTTATTACGGACTAATACTTAATAGAGACGGGTACCGCAGACAAGACAATAATGTACATTGGACAATTTATTATTGTTGTAAACTTGTAAACAAATAACTGAATGATAACCGCCACAAGTGGGCGCAGCAAGTCTGCTGCAGACTGCTGGCGCTGCCCTGCCCTTTCCTGTAATTGCTGTCATGGACGAAAAAATTAAAAACCGTGATTGATAACGTCTGCCGACAATGCGGTCCACATTACGATAACGATAATGTTTATTTCATTGATGTTATTCAATGCTAATAGTCTACTACTCTTCTGACCAATACTGTAAATTGTAATATCTATACATACTATGCAAGTGTCTATTAAGTGTTGATTGCGATTATGTATTATTTATTACAAAATTAAATTGTACCTACCGAGAGAAAAGAATAACCTTACAGTTTCACTTAATTTCCAGCTAGTGGACTCGAAAGGAATATTTCGCATTTGTAAGTATTTTAACTAAAAAAAATTATGTAAAATACATACTTTTATAACTTGCCTACCTACAAACACGATCATAATCTGTTCCTATGTATTTGTTGTTTGTCACAGAACTGTTTTCCAAACATCAGTCACAATGTTCGGAACTTGTCACAAGCTACTGAAAGGTAAATAAATACCTATAATATTTTTCTAGTAGTTAACTGACCATTATACACGTCTAAAGAATACTGAACTATGCTTTTTTCATAAGTTGTTTTAGCTTTTAAATTATTGTTTATTTTAGTTAGCCATTCGTTTTCTTATTTGAAAGTTTTTTCATATATTTGTGTATTCACATAATATGTTATAATGATTGATTCTCCTCTCAGTGGTCTGGGATTGGTGATAAGTTAAGTTAAATTATTTTTTTTCCAGCTTAAAATATTCTCAACATTTTTGCCTAAAAACAACCAAATTCATTTTTAAAAATGACTTCCAAGTTCAGGCAGAGTTTCAAGGTTGTCGACAAAGCTCTTTTACGATGGTTCCCAGGCCACATGGGGAAAGGTATGAAACAAATGCAGCAAAAATTGAAATCAGTTGACTGTATCATTGAAGTCCATGACGCTCGAATACCACTTTCTGGCCGCAATCCAGATTTTAAATACTCTATTTCAGGATTGAAACCTCACATTTTAGTATTGAACAAAATGGATTTAGCTGATTTAAATTATAAACAGAAAGTTGAAGAAAAAATTATGGCTGAACAGAAAATATCAAAAATCATTTACACAAACTGTAAAAATTCGTTATGTCCAGGTGTAAAAAAAATTATGCCCACTGCATTAAGTCTTATTAAAGGATCAAATAGATATAACCGTTCAGAAAATATTGATTCTCGAATAATGGTTATTGGTGTGCCCAATGTGGGAAAATCATCTTTGATTAATTCTATTAGAAACAATATTCTTGGGAAAAAAAGTGCTGCTCCTGTTGGGGCAGTTGCAGGTATTACTAGAGCAGTTCAAAATCAAATTAAAGTGAGCCAAGATCCATTGGTTTATGTTCTTGATACTCCTGGAGTAGTTTCTCCAACAATTAAAAATGTTGAAACTGGATTAAAACTTGCATTGTGTGCGACTTTACAAGATCATCTTGTTGGAGAAGAGATAATTGCAGACTACTTGTTGTATTGGTTTAATAAGAATAACTATTTTGATTATGTCTCATACTTAAATTGTGATGAACCTACTGATGATATACGAATAGTGTTAGCAAAAGCTGCAATTCATCGCAAGTCTAGTATCAAGTATTTAAACTTTGATGGATCATATATTTACCGACCCGACATGCAAGGAATGGCTAGAAATTTTCTAAACGCATTTCGTACAGGAGTATTTGGAAAAGTACTTTTAGATAATGATTTATTGTAAAAGAAAAATTCAGTTTAAAATAAATAATCATTGCTTACACTTTTAGATTTATTTTTTTATATAAAATATATGTTTATAAGTTACAACTAAAAATATTTACTTTCTTAATAGGTATGTAGGTTTTAATAGTATTGTAAATTATATTCATCCTTAATCTAGTGATTTTTTTCTTCTATTGAAATTATATATTTATAAGATTCTGAGAGAGGCATTGTTTGGCTGCTTTCCCAACTGAAGTCTTGAAATAAATTATTCAAGTATTCAACCCATGAATGTAAATAAAAATGATTACATCATTGTTTCAGACTGTAAGCTTAAATAAATAATAATTAACAGTTTTTTATTTATCTTGTTATGTATGACAAATATATTCCAATTTTCTATAAGTTGATACAATATTGTCAAAGCCTATACTAGTAGTTTAATTTTACCGAAGAAAATTAAATATCAAGTGTTATACCTCATACATTTAAGAAAACTCCTTTGTGATAATGAGAAATGAAAATTCGCCCCAAAAATGTATCTCCTCACATTTTTATAAAAAGTGTTTTGACTCTAAAAATAACTTAACACCTTACAGTAATTTATAGACAATATGCAAGAACATTTCTTTAACACATAAGCAAACAACAGGTATTACAACAGCTGGGGTGGCCTCTTAATATTATCATTATAATATTTAAGAGTAATTAAAGTACACAAGTTTAAAATTTATTTTTGAAGTAAAATGTTTTAAAAATATATTTTAGATTTTTTAAGTACTTATCCAAAATTGATCTGTAGAATGATTAATAATAATTTATTTATAAAATTAATCCATTATTTGTTACATTTTTTTTGTATGTATTAGATAATGGTAAATAGCTAAGTACCTACCTATTTATTTATAAGATACTTTGAAATTGGTCAAAATTATAAATTCTGAAACGTGTAATGATATATAATATTATATCTATAATATCTATCTATGCTTACATGCATACGAGCTATATATTGCAATCTATTCAAGGACTATAGTTAATTAGGTTATTCCGTGCACATATTCTAAGATACACTAAAATATTATGATTACTTTTATTAATACAGTATGATAAAATATGTCTTACAATAACTACCTAGGTATAGTAATGGTTTTATGTAACTAATTTACATATTTGTATGTACTTCTATATTTTTAAATACATTATTATTCAAGTCACATTTTGCTTTAATTTGCAAAATAATGTTATTTCATTCAAAACTGTACATTGATATTTTAATTTTATTCCTGCGTTTTCATTTTATTCTGTAGGTAACTTATTTCTTAAAAGAATATATTGTAAATTAATAATCTAATAAATCTTAAACTCTTATTATAATATTTTATCTACATTTAAAAAAAATCCTTGTATAAATGAGAGTAATTTACATTACCTACCCACGAATTACGATACTGTTGTGTTTTTTTTATTAGTTTTTACCATAGACTGTTTAAGGCGTGCTTCAGTCTTTTCATGTATAGTCGTGTACCTGCTTACAATTATACTATGTAAACTAAACTTATTAAATAATAGTAATAATAACAAAAACAACATGTTAATGTATTTTTATATCAGGGTAAATGCACATAGTCTAACAATAAATTTGTAAAATTGTTTTATAATTTATTTTATCCTTATTTTAAACATCACTTATCTCGTGATTGTATTGTTAATTAATGGATAATAATACACGCACTGTACGTTTATTTATTCAGGGATAAGTATTGGCGTAAGCACGAGGTACATGGGTAGGTTCCGAACAAACAGATTTAATCCATGGACCAATTTGCAAAAAACCATTGGCCAAAAGAAAACCGAAGCAGTAGATGGAGACGTGCAGGCGTTTAAAAGCGAGGTAGGTACTTAGTATTTATATTATAGACCATATTAATTGTTGATGTGTCTACAGAGGTATATAATATACTTTTACGCTGCACTCATTAGAGTGGATTTTTATTTTCATTACACGTATAAAATATAATTTTATATTCTATTCTCTGTATCGCTATAATTTCGTTAAATTGTGTGTTGTCAAGCATTTGGTTAACATACCTAACCCGTACGAAAAGGAAAAACGGTTGTGCATTCTCTGCAAAATGAACATTGTTCCGGACTACAAGAACACCAGGATGTTATCTCAGTTTATATCCCGTTTTACTGGTCGTATTTACGGTAGACACATTACAGGTCTATGCCGACACAAACAAGACCACGTTGAAAAAGAAATTAAAAAATCCAGGGAAGCAGGTCAGTATCTACTTCCTATACCTACCTACTTTATGGATCCTGCATCCCTAGTGTTTTTCATTTCATTGTAAATAATTATACGTGTGTTATTTATTTTTGTTTTTATTTCCCTCGTGTCTTTTTAATACTATTACACATTTACACCCAATTTCCGGTCGTATAGGTACAAACATTGAACGAGACTCATGCAATTATTTTTGTACTTACAACGCGTATTACGTACCCACGTTTGGCGTAGGTTCCTTTTTTTCTTTCCAACTTTTAACGTATGTCAAGACATGCTGATGTATTACTATTAGCTTCCTACTACCTATTTCATATGATTACCAATAAATTATTCACAAAATTAAAATTATATAATTTATACACAAAATTCAGTTTTTAATTTGGTATGGACATCGACTGTACTTTTTACGTGATTTTGATAGTTTATTATTTTTGGTTTCAGGTTTGATGCCGTTTTATTTCAGAAATCCAGAATTCAGCCATGATCCTAAACTGTTCGACCCTGATAATCCTTTTAGACCTCATAGTTATTAGTGTTTTCAAATCATATAAAAATTTATGTTGTATATTAAAAATCAATTGTTCAGTTCAATAATAATAAAATGTAGATGTGCGTTTTAATGCAAGTATTAAACGTGATTTGGTTTCTATAAATCAATAAGTCATTTGTTTTTGACACGAAACGAGTAGATTTCTGTTTCTAACGAAATTAAGGCTTAGGCAGTTACTGTCATTTGTAACTAGTTCTGTGTGGAGTATGCTGTTGAAGACAGAGCTGGGAGTACCATTCGTACTTGTTGATCAATTTAAAATTGTTTTTTTTTGCTTAAACATTCATGAGAATAAAATGTGTTATTATTAACGCACATTTTATTATATTTATTAAATTATAGATACCTATATATATGACTATCTTATGTGTTGTACCTACATAATTTTCGACAATAGTAAAGTACAGTTATTTTAGTGCCTAAGTTATTAAGCATAACATAAGTACATATATATGTTATCATTATGATATTAAGTTATGGAGTTTTGTGGAGTAATAATGTGAAGTCTGTGAATATCATTACAGTCTACATAATTTATAAATTGTTTTAAAATGTTAAGAACAAATATCAATTTTGATATAACCTATGCGTGCGTTCTGAAATAATGTTATTTATCAGGAAATATTAGGAAAAAATCCCGCCATTTATGTATATTTCCTAAGTCCTAACTTCTATTTAATATCACATTATAATATCTGCGAAATTCATTATGAAATGTCGTCGTTGGCGCTAAAGCCTACATTATTATTGATTACCTATCTATTTGATAGTAGCATATATATGTTCACGAACTGATAAAGCACGATTCTGTACTATTTACCTTTTTGGGAACACGAATCCTATCGATTTTTAAGAAACAGTGGACTGTCAAAATAACCTAACCACACGATTTTCTGCTTAATGTTGAAATATATTAGTACACTTAATTCAATTTGTTAAATTTTTCTAGATAATAACTTAGCACTATTAAGTATTAACAAAATTAACGCACTAGCTAAGTTAAATAAATATGTCATTATTTTAAACGTAATTATAGTTTATTAATAATTAAAAACTATAAATGGTATTTACCACCTAGATAGGTACCTAATAAATATATTTAAAAAAAAACAAAGCAATTTAAAATGATTCCTATTTTTGTAACAATTACTCCATACTTACCTACTATTTGGGAACTTACATTTATTGTATTATTTCTTTTATCAACTATTCAACTTACATTATGAGTATTTGATCTGGATATGATTAACATTTTGACAAAAAAATTTTGTTCGTCACTTTGTGTGTAATAATCTGTAAATAGGGAAATATGTATAGGTATGATATTAAATAGGCAAGAGCGACTGCGCATTATAGGTACCTAAGTTATACAAAAAATTATAATGACGATCATTCATTTTGAAAAATTATACCATCATAATATTATACAACTATATAAGTTATAGGTACCCACCTAATACTGAAACCAAAAATTGATTTTTTTCCGGTAATGTGACCAATAGCGAATGGCGTCACAGATTATTTTGAATTAGAGATCGGATTACACGGGTAGTTTCATCCCGGATGAAACTAATGTTGTCGCGGATCTTTAACTCGTATGGACTTGGACTTTGCCGTTCGAGGTGATAACAATAAAGACGAAATGAATGGGATTACCGCTCATACAGTAAACGAATATGATGGGTTACTTCTTATATTACACAAGAAATTCTCAATCTGACCATGCAGAATCCAGCTGATAAAATTGCGCATACCCATTGAAAATTACAGTCCGACAATATTAGACACCGTAAATCATTGTTACAAAATAATCAAATATCTATTATAATAATACGTCAATCCCGAAATTCTATTAGGTACCTACCTATAAATTTAGAGTTCGATAGAGAAATGTATTACACGGGTAATATTGTAGAATAATTAATTTAATTAAATTAAATATTATATTTATTCATTTAGGTACATACATACCTAGGTAGGTATCATATATTCATATAATATGCTATAAATTATAATGACGTATAACTTCACTGGGAATGATTCAAATTGGCCGCACCCACATCACTCACAATAATATACGCGTCTAATAATTTAGAATACCTTTCTGCCTACCTACATATCACGTATTAAAACACATCTGCGAGCATCACTTACTGAACAGAAATCCGCGGTATATTATTGTAGTACGGAATCGCTTTGTGTACTCGTATCACGTGTGTAGAATTGGGTGACAAACAATAAAGCGCATTGTTTTTTTTTTATTAAACTTGAACAGTTTTGTACGCGGATCGTACTCGAGATTATTATTGGCGTTCGGAAAAAACTTTGGCTGCGCTTCGTGCGAACGGCACAAACCTATATACTACGGTGCAATCGGGTCAACGGCTAACAACATAATAATATTCTGACGAGTGGCCACCAGAAACCAACAAATAACCTACCTATACCTGCTGTCAAGAGAACGAACAGTTAACTGATATTTATACTACATTGGTGGCCATTTAATGAATAAAAGCAATAGAAGGGCTTTAGTATAATATGTACTACGTACGGTAGGTACATCAAAACCAGCAACAGGAGTAGGTTAGGTACCTACCTAAATGACAATACAAGAATGAGGTAATATTGATGACACAGCCGTTGGCAAGCAATTTATTGAAAAAGCAGAACCTATACCATGGCAAGTACTGCAGACAGCGGTGGCGGTACACAAGGACTTCAATAAATTACTATTTCCACAACGAATCCTAGTCCCTTTAATATAAAGACTATTCATCATTTTGATGTTTGGGTCATGCTCGGCCGAATCACTATACGTCACGCTGACGAAGTGGCTTTTCTTTATTTTATACCCTGTACATTTTTAATTAAAATTCTTAAGGGAACAATATTGAGAATACTATAATATCTAGTAACTTTATCTCTATCCTGCGATTGATCGAATATTATTTTTTTTTTTAAATTTTTTTTATGAACAGTCAGTTATTTAACATTTCTTATTCTGAGAACTTGTTAAAACTTAAAATGCCTTTGTTCTTTATTTGTATTCGTTTTTTTTTCATTTTACCATAAAATTATCCAATATACTTTCACATTCATCTTCCACCACTGCCACTAAAGTACGATTTACCGTTTTGTTTTTTTCAATATATTTTCTGATTAATAAACTGTCTTTTTGGACACTGTAAGTTACTCTGACTTTGTACTAAAGTAAATTACTTTAAGAGAGTTGAATTTGATTAGGTAAAAAAATTACTCCTGAAACGAAATTTATTATTTTTCACTCAGAAACTGCATTATATTGTTTTATTTATATCAACGCAGTCGTCTGCTATCTACATTCTACATAATATTATTTTATATGCAATTTATTATATTTTATCTACTGTTATAATTTCCTAGTTATTTAATGCGTGGCTAGTGAACTCTACAATAGTTAAATATTATTCTTTATGCGGGTTATTTAGTTAATTTATGTCGAAATACAAAATTGTATTCTTCAATTTAAAATAATGTTCAAATCATATTCTATAGATGATTTTTTTTTTAAACTAATAAAACATACTTTTAACTAAATTATCCACACATAACTACATAATATTAATACATTTTTTTGGTGACTAATTTATCTTTGATAAGTATTTACCAAAGTAATTAGCCGTGTGTATTTTACAGTTTTAAATCGACTGTCTAGACTAAAAATTAATCTGAATCATCACAATATAGTAATAAAGTTGACTTTTTTAAAACTTGTTTTATAAGTACGATAAAATCAAACATACAAATAAAATATAATACCACAAAGGTTTTTTTTACCAAGTAATATTTATTAACAACTAGATAGTATGAATAATGGATTATATACAAAAACATTAAAAGTGGACATTAATTGCTTTGTTGGGTAGGCCACTGTTTCGGTGGACCAAAATTGTGGGTGTGCTGTCATATTAAATCTGAAAGCAATTGTTTTTTTCTTTCTAAAATAAATACCGAGCATTACTGTTTTAGTAGTTTTTCCCAATTGTACGATAAAAAACATAAATGAACAACTTCCAAACTATTTTGTTTAGAATTAAGCATTGAAACATCATAGAACCCCAAACAATTATTTTTGAAAAGTTAACAATATAAATGTACATTTTGAATACTTAATTTAGGCCAGAATGGTATTATAGAAACATCTTAATTCAAGTTACATATTAAGTAGATGCATTATAGATTTGTGAGTAGATCTGCGTAATATTTTTTAATTTAAGTTATCGTTTAAAATTATGTATTCTGTTACAACTAATTTTAATTCAACTTTTGTTTTTATATTCCATACAACAGTCTAATATTAAAATATATACGTACAGCAATCTATTGATTCACTGTAAATTATTTAAGTTAGAAAATTTTTATTTTTTTTTGTACTGTGATGAAAAAAAATATTATTTTGGATTCAGACTATGACAGTAGGTACCTACCTACTTACTACTTAGTGATAGTTTACGTTTTACTAAAACACCGATATTGTTATTAGAGCTAGGAAGTAAAAATTATAATTATATTAGTTAGGATTGAGTGGTTTAAAATGTATTTAGGTACCTATATAATTAACAATGTCTGTATCTATTGGACATGTATTTTATTCGTAATACATTAGGTTTGATAAATTTGTTTCAAGCTACTTACTTCAAAATATTTTTTCATTGTCATATCAATTCAGTTAGTTAAACTGGTGAATTAAATGGAAAACAGTTTGTTATAATTAGTGAGAAAAGTTAACAGAAAAAAAAAATACACAATAATTTGATTTGATTATTATTTTTTTTTCTAATTACACAAGCAGAATTACCTACTTGAAGAAAGTTATTTACATGAGACAACATTTGAAATGTAAAATATTGTTTTTTTTTATTTTTACTTTCATGAACAGTTTTAGAACTAAAAGTTTATAATTGAAAGTAGAAATATTTCTGTGTGCAATTTTAAGAAATGTTTCAGTTCGAATAAAAGCAATAAAATAATGTAATTTATAAATTAATTCCTAATTTATATGATAGGTATACAAAAATCAAATAGTTACTACTTAACAACAAATCATATTTATTAGTCGTTAATTAATAAATACACATTACTGATAAGTACAATTAAAGGTTTGAACCATGAGATCTTAAACAAAAAAAAATTATAAAACAGTTATAAATTTGTTATTGCTTATATAACAAAAAAGTGTTAATGGTAGTCAAACAGTTTAAATATAGGAAAGAGTTAAATAATTATGTATACACAAATAACATATAAAATAGTCAATAGAGTATATAGGTTAATATTTTATTTTCAAATATATTGTTTACTTTTAATACTCAATATTCATACGATTACCTATATAGTCTAGATTTACAAAAAATAGTATTTTCTGAAAAAAGCGTCTTGAGTAATTGTATAAAGTAGGTAGGTGGGTACCAAACCACAAATGAGAATTTTGTCACTTTCAGATCTACATAGGTGAAAGTTTTCAATATAAACAGTTTAAAAAAATAATTTTGCTAACTATTAAGTCGAGTGCAGACTAAACTATTATAGTGCATGTACTTATCACATCTGGGTATTATGGCAATCAAAACATAGCTGCATTATAAAAGCTGCAGGTACCTGGTATCCACCTACGATACTTACCTATAATGGATACCTAGGTATGCATAATTATGTAATACATAATATACCACACAAAATAATATATTATATTTATTTAACTTTTTTTTAGATGTGTATTTAAAACTTTTTGTTGAAGAGATAACCCTACTTATCTAAAGTAAAATAATAATTGGTATGAGTTCAATTTTCAATCGATAGATTAGTGTTTCAAGTAACTCTATAGCACAAAACAAGTTTAAAAAAAAATACCTATTCTATAATAATATAGCTTTGTCGCTCAACGCAGAATCTAAAATAAGCTACAATTAAACAATAGTAATGTACAATTTAATCATTAAAATTATAAGTAGTCGTGTAGATCGTGCATTGAATTCTAAACTCGTCAATGACAAAAAATATACACTAAGATTGTTATGTTTGCAGAAAAGATATTTTAATCGAAATATGTCCGCAGCACCTACCTACAAACAGTTAGGTATAACCTATTAAAAAAATATTAATAGTTTTTAATTTTTAAACAATTATACATACCTATGTATTATTTTTTAATGTACAGGGTGGGGCAATGGGTTCTGACGAATTTTAATCGTAGTTGATTAGTCAAGTATTATAAGCAAAGTAATGAAACATATTGCATTTTTTTTCAAAATAAAGATTATTTTTAATTGTTATTAACAAAAATCTTTCCTTTTAAAAATTACATTACTTGAGTGGCCATTTAGTAAACAGTCGGCTATCCGTTTTTTCAAAGGTACTGTCTATAACTCTTTGTATAGGAAATGTAGATCGATGGCTGTAATTTCCCTTCTAATGTTTTCTTTTAACTCAAATAGTGTATGCGGATTATTAGTGAATACTTTAGATTTCAAAATACAACCCCACAAAAAGAAATCAGGCGGAGTCAAATCGGGAGAATGTGGAGGCCAGGTAATATCTCCATTACCCTCAATAAATGTCGTAACGGCAAAAACGCGCTGATTGACAGGCCACCTGTCCATGATTACTGGATGCAGTAAAACTGTCCATCGTGAACTTTAATTTGGCGGTAAACTAGTTTATCCTATATACTTTAATACCTGACCACAGTTCTCTACAAATCGTCAGAACCCACTGCCCCACCCTGTATTAGATAATTGTATACAATGGATTATTTGCAGCTTATCGTTTGAATGATTTCAAGTTGCTTGATATTTTAATAAGCAATAGTATACTCAGTAGTAAGTAAGTATATTCAAAAAAATACACGAAAAAGCACTAGTTAGAGAAGACTTGTGATTGCCAAATCGTTAAAAGTTTATTTGATCGATTAGAGAGGAACTCGAATACAAACCGCATGTAAGGAATAGAATTGTTGGCAACATATTATTTAGAATTCCCTCAACGGAGATCTAGTCTGAAATCAAAATGACAAGAAGTTTTTTCGTAGGTTCAATAGTGTAGGTACAACAGATGTTAGCGTTCTGCTTTAACTTTTTTTAGACTCAGAGTATCGTAAAGAAGTAAGTTATTGGTTATATAGTTTGCAAGGAAGCACTAATGTTCTACAATTATTTTGATGCATACACACTACAAAATATTCAATCAATCAAAAATGGCATGAATATTGTACTTTTGAAACGATATTTTTCTTTTCAAAAGAATAATTTTAAGGTTGGATCTTGAAAGATTAATTATTAACCGTCTGTTTTCAAAGGCTACTTGAACATTTTGAAGCAGTCAATCAGTTAGTGCGATTACGGAAAAATGTATACAAATAAAAATTTCGGGGAACTTACTTTGCTACACAGTAGGTATTGTACATGGTTTCGTCGTTGAGTTGGTCACTGTAATGAATGTGCTAAATTTGAATTCAATGATACCAACATCATTGCAAAAAGGTACGAAAAAACGAAACTGAGTGGAGTGGGTCTGTCAATCTATATAGTACTAAGTATATTCAGGGGTGTGGCTAGAAATATTTTTCAGGGGGGGGGG
>NW_019101102.1:51921-67866 GCF_001856785.1 Myzus persicae
CCCCCCCTAGATACGCCCCTGAGTATATTGCATAGCATAATATTTAAATTGATTTATTGAATTACAATAGATGCAAAATAGTTTTTGTAAAAAACTGGTTTTGAGTAAAAATTGCAGTTTTCTCTTATTGTCTTTTTCCGAATATTTTGAAAAGAACTGGTATTTTTTCACTTTTGATCATAAGTACTAATCAACTAAAGATCCAATTAGCCACCAGAAAATATCCTGAAAGTCGAAAATCGATGCATTTTTACTGCTCCACAAGGTAATGACAGACGCAAAAATAAAAACACACATAACTTTAAAGTTTAAATAAAACCCATATACATTCCCCATTTCATTCAGATTATAATTATTAAATAATTATAGGTATGATGTAGGCCTTACACTTTTGCACGAAACATAAATAATTACGTGTACAGCAGCATAATTATTAAGAACACGAACCGAGATTAAGTTTATTTTTTGGATACAGGCAAGGCTGGGCGTTTTTTGACATTTAGTTCTTAATTATTTACACCTCCCATAATGCGTAAATATGAATAATTCCAACTTCGTAGGTATAAGACATAATATATATATATATAGGTAGTATTAATTCTTCGACGAAAGTGTAATAATGAAAAACTAGCACGCAATCGTAGAGTTGCGGAAGTAGAGAAGCAAGAAAAAAATATTGCAATTGTTGTAAGTAAAAAGAAAATCAGTCGCCTATATAACAAAACATTTTATTGGGTACATAAAGTCATAAAACAAAATATTATAACGAATTTCAACAATTCGCATAATAGGTACCTATAAGTGAGTATACTTGTGATGTTTCTTCGTAAGGAAATAACATGTTCGTATACAACAGGTACCTAATAATTGTGTTACGGCTCGTACAATAAAATTATATAGATATATTTTATCGGTTTAATGTGAATTTTTTTTTATATACAAAGGCGAAAAACCAGCTTTACACCAAGTGTTTTACATGGTTTTAATGGGATTTTCTCATTTCACTAAACAAAACGTCAGGGAGTCCTATTCTTGGTCAGACCTTTATCATGTAGATACGCAGTTTTAATAATGCGAGTGAGCATTTTAATGTGAAGCAAACACGAGGGCTTAAAGGATATAAAACAACGTAAACGGCAATATAGATGCGCGAACATCAATGCTCGTTTTAATATGCGCAACTTCGATTATGTCCGACTGGAAATAAGGTAGGTACCTGCGATCATTATTTTTAATTCTACCAATTTTTTTTTTTTTAATGATGCGTTTAATATTTATATACAACTCGCATGCAATTAATATCTGAACTTACTCGGTATTATATAAATAAAAATAATAATAATAGTATACATTTTATACAATTATTATACTTTTTGTTGAAATTAAACAACTAAAACAGTATAATATATAACTAATAATACCTATAACAATAATATTAGTCAATATAGGTAACTAAAATAATAAATTGCTATTTTACAATTTCATTATGCACTTGTCAACTTAGTTGGATAGGCAGTGATTAAAACGCAATTATTTCGGAGGATACTTAAAATACTTAATCATATTCAATCTAATCGTAGGTATTTAAAATTAAAATTTACCGCTGGCTTTTAATTCACAAACTGCATTTTTTTCTATTTTGCTATTTTGTTTTATTATACAAGAATATTTTAATGTTCCTAAGACTTTATTTCATCATATGAACCTTACCGTAAAAATATTTTTTTAATGATATCTGTTAGAATGCAGAACAAATTACGTAGATGTCAAGGATACTTCAGAGCATTTTTTAGTTTGTATATATATAATTAAACATTCTTGTTCTATGTTAAAAACACTAAATACTGTTTTCGCTTAAACTAAATAGCAGTGAGTATAATTATTATTTTTTAATTGAAAAGACCTTTTTTATTCTATTTTTTTTTTAACAGAAATGTAGTTTTTGTAATTTTTTGTCTATTAATAAATGTAAAAATGCTTATATTCTGACTTAAAAAAAAGCTGAACCATCATGGTAGTGATATTCTAAAAGTGAACCACTTCCATTTCGTTTAAAATAACTATTAGTTTAAAAAAAAGCGGTTTTAAGCAAAATACCTAGTACCTACTATTACCATTAAAATAAAATGAACCAATACATTTCTAGTATGAAAATTAATGATATAAAAAAAAATTGTTGTTCACGAATGTGAGTAATGATAGCTAAGAGAAAGAAGTACAAAACTATACGAGTGTGAAAAACACAAAACCTTGTAATATGAGTCAATATAGAATTATTTGATGTAGGATGATATATATTTTTCTATATCGAATTCCAGTGCATTCGTTAACTGTCAATATTGTATCAAAACATATCGTGAAAATATGCATATCATATCATTACTATTATTTTACACATACACTTATCAATTTTTACAACGAGACAGTTCCTTACTAACTTAGATTTTTGATAATATTTGTAAGTATGAGTTATAAGTATAATAAACTCACGAGTCACGACGATATTATAATACTTTGCAAACATTATAAAAATATAATACTTAACTTTTAGGTTAAATACAAATACTTTTTTTTTCATTTTATAAAAAATCATCATGGTGTATTACGTTTGATGAGCGTAGATAGTGCCGAAATTTGGATTTAATTCAAACCAAGACCAATTTTGGTTTTTAATTTAATGATACGTGCGTCGTGCATATTAACATTCCGCTAAGATATAAAATAAGACGAAGGCGGCGATAGGAATCGTCTTCCACGCAGATAACTTCTATTGGTTTTTATGGCAATGTGACATTATTAACATTTTGTTTTTTAATAATCATCGCTTGCACTAAGTAAAATAATTCGTTGTTCATGTGACAGGCTACTTCTCACAGGCCAAAAATGATTAAGAATATTATGATTAAAAATATTCACATACAGATTATATTATACATTTAGAATATGAGCGAGTACAGAATTGTATGCATAAGCTTAAATTATAATTTATTTTTATCACCCAAAACTATCGTAATTTGACAGGTACCTATTAACGTTGTTTAGACTATATTGGAAACATGATTTAGATACATTTAATCATTGAAAAAAACCATTTAATTTGTTGATTACATTTTTTATTATCCTACTAGTTTCATTTTGGCACGATAAAGGTTTAATACCTATATTAAATTACCATAATAATATAATTAAAAATGTTAATATAATATAATATAATTAATATGGTTAAAATGTATAGTAATACACACAAAATATTAAATTCTACTATGCAAAAATAAAATAAAATAATATGTACTTACCTCACATACTTGATAAATTAGATATTTTTAATTTAAAAATTACTAAGGCATTCGTTTTTCTCGACTTGACCTCATTTCATAATTTTGTTCTGTATATTATATTAGGCCGACTTTATAATAATAATATATGGTTCAGGAAATGTGGAAAATTTAGATATTCTATTAAAACGGTCAATTCATCACCGGCAATATGAACTTTTAAATAATTACTCTTTTAATTATTATAATAATTATAAATTTGTATGTGCAAATAAAATATGTCATTGAGTCGTGCAAGAATTTTATTTAAAAACTGTATACAATCACTCGTGGCTAAAATCTTATTTACCTAAGTTTGTTATTTATTTTAGGTACCTGGGAAATTCAGGTTTAATTCAGCGTTAGGTGATCAATGGTAATTGTAGTGGTATCCTGTTGTTGATTTCCTATCGGCAACTGTCAAGATAAAACAGATTTCGAGTGCACTGGTCAATAATATTATCATATAACTCCATTTTTACGAGATCAACATTTCTAAATTTCCAAAACATAAATTGTTACCCAGTCTACGAGTATCTCTACGAGATCTCTTAATTTATACTTACTCGTATCTAGTACCCACATACCTTTAGTTGTTACTACCACAGTACCACGTAATCTTGAATATAAAATAATATGATCACATCTGAGAGCGGGGCAGTGCTATCTCACTATTGTTTATTAGGCGCCCATCTTAAGTCACACTCGCCGAAGGAAAAACGTAGTTAGCGGACAACTACTGTAGGTCACTTAATAATAACTAATATAATTAGTATATGAATTTAAAATCATCACTACATATTTTGTATAGTCACCACTATTTTAACAGGATGCTATTACATATTATAAGAAAGTCCACCGAATGATATTCAGACGGTTTGCAGTAATAGGTACTTTACAAAATATCTTAGACAGATTTTAGACGGTTTTTTGGCTAGTGTCGATGCACTTTGAATGAATGTTGTTTAACCACCCACTGTCTTGGGTAATAATTTGCAGCATTTTAGATTCGTCGTGAGTTTGTGGCACCACTCAAAAAATCTTAAAATTTGTTGAAGTTGTACATTGCACAGTAATTATTGTTTTAAAAGTTTAATAAATAAGCATTCTTAATAAACAAACTAACAGTGCTCATATTTTTCACAAACGACCGATTAAACCAAAAAATAATCGCTTTCGTTGTCTCTACAACTAAAAAAAAAAGTTCTCTGAGTAGTGTCAAGCTAAGTCTATAGTCTACCCTGACCACCCAGGACCACCCTGACTGCGCCAGCTTATGACCATAAGGTACTACAATCTTATTAAATATTATGTGAATAGTTTATTATTATGAACAAAATACAAAGTGCTGGACGGATTTGTATGTACAAATTCAAAGTGCCATGGAAGTGATTCAAGTGTTGCGATAAATAATTACACAATATAAAATCATTATTGTATTGGCCACACCCGTCTTACAAACTGGTAACGACCTTATTTCAAAGCCGAAAAGAAAGTCAAACAAAAGTGCAATTTTTGTGAAAAATAAACTCTCGTAGTCAACCACACAATTACAGAATGTTTCCCAATACGCAAACGAACTCGGCAGTCAGCAGCCTTAACGAATCCAATCGCAAACACCCTAAATACAACAGTCGGGCCTAACGTGGACACCACCACACACATTCTAAAGTTCTTAAACAAAAACGAAATGGTATAACTTAATTAGAAAAAAAAAAATTGTAACTGTTGGCCGTTGTCGCTGATTAAGAACAATAAAAAAAAAAATCATAATTTTTTTTTAAATGTTAAATTAAAATACATAAGGACTTACAAAAACATCTTTCCTTTACCTATTGTTTGTAGTTATCATTAAACAAAACTTGAAGTAATAAACCTTCGTATTGTTTTACATTACACGCCACATTTTCCGGGCCATATGTGATAATTTTTAAATATACCATACATTTAAAGATACCTATTCCATATATTTCCCGGGTATTTTATGAAATCTCTTGTTTTCTTTTTTGCCTGCTTGTGAGCCTGTAACACATATATATTTGAGAATAGAAAATTTTTTTTGTACTTTGTGTGGCCGCCTGACAATTAATAATCTCCAGTCTTCGTCAGAAACCTAGGACATTCCGATTTCTCGGTCTATCAAATTAATACCGTATCCAATTCATTTTGGTTAACGAGATAACGTCAAAACGTCTGGTTCTCCTCCTCAGCCCCACCCACTCCGCTATTCACTCCGTCAGTCCGGAAAGATTGTCTGTCTCATCATCACTGGAAAATCGCACTGTCTATTTTGATGGCCCAGTGTTTAGGCTGTCCCAGTTTTTTGTCCACCCTTCAGTTTCTTTATTGATGGGAAATACGATGACACATGAATAATCTCGTAGGGGTAATAGCATTTTCCGCTCGAGTGCTCCAGGTTTCTTATCGACTTACGTCGAAATTGCAATTTACTACGGAAAAACTATAGTTGGCCCGGCAAGACTTAGGTGACTATTCCAAATTGCTTTTGGTCAATTTTTGTTAACGTCAATGACCTATGGTTTCTAAAAATTCACAAATATTACCTTTTCGTAAAACTATTAAAATTATAGGTTTTAAATCGATACGTTCCTTTTTCAAATTCAAGAGCCCATCTTACGTGAAATAAAATCCGGAATATAATACTAAATCGTCGATCAGATAAACATACTTTTAATACGCATTATTAGTTATTACAATAAATAAACAATTCCTATGCGTCGAAAGAATAATTAGTTTTCAAGTTTACTTTGAAATATTTAAATCTTTAATGTCTCACAAATCCAGCGTAAATTATTTTCTTTACTAAGCAGGTACAGCATAATATTATAATATTGAGCCGCTTATGGAATTTCTTTAAATATCTGTTGTTATATCTATTTTGTGTTTTAAAATTGTTGTTTAATACACTTTTTAACAAGGAATATCATGTGATTATGAAAATACATTACGTGTTACGATTAAATAAGGAAACATCATGACACATAGCTTAAAACTAGACATTAAACAAAACGATAAGTCCTTTGCTAAATAAGAAACATTAGCCCGAGAAAGTTAATAAATCATATGATGCGAAGCACAGATAAATCCGATTATACCAGTAATAACTTGCATTATTATTTATTACTGCTGGACTTGTTGGGGGTCACATTCATTTTAAAGACTGTATATTATCATTAGGGCAAAAAATATGTTAAAGATACAATAGTTTCATAAAATATTTTACTTTGACAAAATAAATTCAATAATATAAGGTAGGCACATAATATTTAAGCTTAATTTCTATTAAAATTATGTGTTTGTTACCTATATCTAATTAAGCGTCTACGGTTCTTCGATATCCAACTATAGTGCATATCTATTTTTTAATATACTATGCAGTATGCACATATATTTACTATTCTGATTTATTGTATTGTATAATAAGGCTTTGACTCTTTGACTCTATACGGTTAGATATTAGCGAATTATTTTACAGTATAGTGTGAGAGACATTCTACACATACATTTTTGAGTAATTTCTTTGTATGCTTACAGTAGGTAATTAACTTAAATAAACTTATAAAGCTTATTACACAAAATACAACCAGTGAAGAGAAAGGGATTAGCGCGGTCAACTATATATTGTGTTACGTGTTACCTACTAAAGTACGTGTATGCGTGTTTATAGGCTATACCAGAACTTATGAAAAAGACGATTATTTCCGTTCGCAATAACTATTAAAATCTAGATCTGTAGAGCTTATGTGTGTGCAATCTTAACACAACTTCATTAATGTAATAATGCATGTATTAAAATTATTTTCATAAACACCGCAATAAACTACAATACATTATATATAATGTTCATCTATGTTTTAAAATTAGAACATTTACTTTAACCATTTCTCTAAGTAGCAAATCGAAACACAATCTGTTGTTTCAAGAGAATAATGGAATACTTAGCACAACTTATTTAAAGACGAATATTGACTTTTAACCAGGTAGTTATACCTAAAACACAATAAAGATAAGCTAGAAAATAAAATGGGAAACAGTATTTCTGTTAGAAATTATGTACCAAAAAAATAGGTAACTAGAACAGTATCAATCACTTTGTATTTGACAATAAAATATTTTACTAATACTGTTGCGATAAAATATGTATTACCTAGGTGGCTTAGTATACCGTCGAAAGAAATATTTGAAAAACATTTATAACACTTAGATTATTGAATTGGTAAGATCTATCTCACAGTTATCGATTGATTAAATGCATGCCGAGATGATGTCGATTGTTTTCCTAAAATAATTTGACATAACTTGGGTTAGAACAAATTGAATATATCAGTTTTATATGGGTAGGTATGGAATAACTGAATAGCAAGACCGTAGCCAGAAAAATATGTGGTGGGGTTTTGATTATAAATACTTTATATTATATAATAAAATATGAAAATCAAGTCCTTAGCCAGAAATTTCGGGGGGGGGGGTGTCAGAATAACTGCTGAATATAAGTGGTAAGTGGCAGTAGATATTGTGCTAAACTGTTCCAGTGTTCCCACCCGTTACCTGGATGGGAGGTAATTATTTTCTATCATATCTCCAGGCATTGAAATAAAAAATAATTTTAAGGAAAACAGATATAATACTTAACACATATAGGATACTGGAGATGGAACATTAGACTTTGAAAGCACTGTCTTATTGTTTAAAAATACAAATTGTTCAGATAACGTATACATAGGTACGCCTTTTTTATGGCTTACAGGCCACGAAGGCCTTTTGCCGACTTCATCACGTCTCCCCACAGATTATAATTTTGGCGAATTTCGATTAACTACAATTAAACTAAGTCATTGAGTTACGTAATATACAAGTATAGAAGTATAATCATACTAAAACAAACTGAGGTCTGTGACAATATTGGGACTACAATCACAATATTTATGATGTATTATACTCCGTATATGAGCCGTCATGAATGCTATGTTTATTTGAATTATAATTTATAAATACTAATATTTTAAAATGAAATACAAATTTGGAGAAAGAGTTTAACATTCAACAAACAAAATTGTTTTGATGGAAAATATTTTAATTCAATTTTATTCTCGGCAGATTTTATATATTTTTGTTTGGTACTAATTAAATAATAGGTAGATCTATAAAATTAAAATCTATAAAATCAATAATCCATATTTTAATGTCGATACAATTAAAATTAGTCATGTAATAGATACAATTAATATAAGTTATTGTTTCAAGGTATAAAATTGATGCTTACAATTGAATCAACATCATTTTATCAGCATTATTCGTGAATATTTATCAGTTTTGAATGTTTAGTTATAATATTTGGTATTATATAGTAATGTACTAAAATTTAGAAAAAAAAGAAACATAATGTCTTGAAAATTCGACCATAAGTTTTGCGTCGCTTTTTCATCCATGAAATACCCTCTTAAGTGATAGTTAAACTTCTCGAAATTTAACCCGCGTGGTTGAAGTCATCCAGTTGAGTTGATACATTTCTATGCGACATTGAACAAGGAAGTAAACAAATAATTAAACTTCGTGAAACATGAAATACTGAATAAAAAAAACCATTTAAAAATGTTTTATGAAAACAATGTACCTACCTACTAAATTTATTCATTTTTTTTCAAAGTAAAAATAAAAGGTAACTTGCTTTAAAAAGTTCAAAGCAATTATTTTATTTTGGTGGTTGAAATATGTTCTATTCGAATTTGGACTCAAGAGCATTTACAATTTTCGTTCACGATCATAATTCACAATTATATTATTTTAATAAACAAACATATGACTAAACTGAGTGATGCTGTTAATGAGTATATGAATTGTAAATATATATATCGAGTGAACTTTGTTAGCCATATAATAGGTATTACAAAAAATGAGAAATGTGATGCTAAGTAGAGAAATTTTTTTAAACAAATTTATTGAAATCTTTCTCCTGAATTGAATTTACCTTAATTGTATTAGGTTATTTAAAATACTTAATTTCGTATGAAAAATTCAGATTTTTTACGATTAAAATAAAGCTGTTACATACGTTTTTATAATAAAAATGAATGATACTTTTTAATCGAATACCTATAATTATTGTCCAGAATAGACAATAATAATTAAATGCAGTTGTCAAAGTTGCTACCTAAATAATTGTGACCTAATATTTAATAAGACATGCACTTAAGACGGCAACATAATGTTATAATACCTATCTACATTTTTATTACAAAATGCCTATAGTATAGTCGTGAGCATATATATTATATTTATTAAAGAATACTTACATTTGTATTTAAACAATTAAATTAGAAAAATATAGGTACCTATTCAAATTCCACGAGATACAAATTCGCAAGTGTGGCAACTGGGTATACTTATTTAAATATTTAATCCTACTTGTGCACATATCATTGCATTTCGATCACGGTTGAACCCCCCAATGTATAAATTACAGCTCTCGCTTCTACACTGCCTACCATGTACGTCAACATTCGTAACCCACAACACCGACGTCACACACTCGCACATGACAATATATATGTGTAAGTGTATTTGCATATACACATTTGATGATTGATAACTTCGTTATTATTTAATTTTATGCGGATAACGCGCGAAAATGGGATTGTTGTTTTGGTTCCAAAACGCTCATAATATATTATAACTGTGTAGGTACTTTATTTTTCAGTTGTTGTCTTCGCCGTACCTAGTAATAATATTATATTGTCAGTACGTAAAAAATAATACATTTTTACGTATTTTACATATTTTTCTCTTTCCCCCTCTCTCTAACGCCGGTCTCGCAGTCACCACGTTTGTATAATATGGTATCGCGAATACAATCACTGCAGGAGAGAGAAATATATTCTGCGTGTGTATGCGTGTGTGTGTGTGTGTGTGTGTGTGTGTGTGTGTGTGTGTGTGTGTGTGCGTTGGTATTCAATACGAAATGAGATCCAACGTATGGAAATAGAGCAGCGCTAAGAGATCATTTTTCGTTGTGAGCTCCAAAATCCCGGATCTCTTAAAGATTTCCTTTAATACTGACTGTATGAGTGATATAAATATGTTTACGCATGAAATTGCTGGATCTCGAAAAGCATGATTTATGAGAGTCTGTTGTGTGGACTGGTTCGGGAGTGTTGACTGTAGAACGCGCCACCATCGGTGGTGTCTATCCATAACATTTAATTATTTGCACACTCCATCGGTAATAAGCGCCTTACTCGAGATCCAGACATCGGCAACGTCGCATTACTTAACATGGATCTCTTATAATCGATTGAATGACAATAATCATAATGAGTGGATATCATATTTAAATGCACACTGAGCAAATTTAGTTTATTTTCATGTTTCGTATTTGTTTAAATAATATTTTAGTAACTAGCCTATTAAAGTATACGTTGGTACTATGACACTACTGTAATAATACCTTCCTTTATAATAATTTATTTATTGTGTAATATATTCAGTACCATAATACATCAAGTACCTATCTATACTAAATATCTATAATCAAATTATATTATTATTAGGCATTATAATTGTTATAATATTTTAGTTATGTCACATTATTTGTTAATTGTTTCCTGGAACTCAATTAGCTATTACACGCATTTATAGGCGGTGGCGTGGCCAGAAATCTCCCAAGGGGAGGGGGGCAGATATAACACCAAATTCATAAATTTTAGTATATTATATTTAATATATTTTAATTAAGATGTAACAATTTAGTTACATAGGTATATTAAAGATGTACAATTTAAGTACTGTCTATTATTTTGACCAGTCTTATAGTTGCAGGTTTTCATATCAAATCATTATTTAATCATACATTATACTATTATAATATTATGTACTACACGGACCAGGAGGCGCGCCCTTTGCCCCCCCCCTAAATATTCCACTGTTTATAGGCTATATAAACTAACTGAGTAGGTACCTATTGTCGGGTATTATAAGTATTATTTTAACTTATCATACTAACAAGCTTACAGTTTACACACTAGGTAGCTAAAACACTCTGCGAGATCCACATTAGGTATATAAATTGATTGATTTTTCAATATTCTTTACGAGACCCGTTTAAATATAATATCATATTCACAATCTTACACACATGAGGTAGCCAAAGTGCTCTGCGAGATCCACATTATATACATTTATTTATTTTTAGACTTTCGTTACGAGATCCATTTAAAAATATCATATAAGCAATCTCACACACACATAGTAGCTAAAGTACTCTGTGAGATCCACATTATTTAAATTGAATTACTCGGATTTAATAAATAGAAAAACATGGATCTCATATGGTTAGAGACTTAGTTTACATGATGACCCGTAATTATTGGACGGCCGAGGCGTCGTTTCGGACGCAAGTATTATAGACGGATCTCACAAGACTCATTAAATACCGTATTTTAGTATTTTATAAATTGATTTAATTGAAAAACATGGATCTCGTATGGAAATTGTTTTATTTGTTACAGATTTGATTTAGATTATTTCCGAGTTTTTTTTATGTAAAAATAATTTGTGTATGGATCTTTTGTGATATTATGAATAGGTACAAATGGTACAATATAACTTATAACGAGTGATTTAGTTTTGAGTATAATACACAAAATATTGCATAAAACTGATTAAAATATAATGTACAATTTTCACTTTGTGGTGCCTGTTATTACAGAGTATAATAAGATATAATACATATAATATAATATAATACATATAATACATATTAGGTATGTACCTCCGTAGTCGATCAGATATTTAAAAACTTCAAAGAGAGTGAAATATAATGGATAAGTGTAATTTTATGGAATACAGTTGGACAATTTGGAAATGTGTTTTAATATTCAATAAGCCGTGCTAAGGGGCAGGCAAAGGGGGAAATCGCCACTAGGAGCCTTAGCTTCGTAAAAGTAAGGGGGCTCCTTTATTTGCATTTAATATGATACCTGTCGCCCCAAAATAAATTTTGCCCCGGGTCGCTGAATTGCTTGACATGGCCCTGGTTACCTATATAGTGGCAAGCGAGATCCCAATAAATTTTTAGAACAGAAATTTAACAAGCTAATATACGTTCTTATACTACGCTCTATACTCTACGAGTTCCATAAAGGTTAGAACCAAGAAAAACATTTTAGGATCTCACAAAGATAATATCAATATAAATATTTTTATTTTATAAAATTAAAAATATTAGTATACGTAAAATACGTGTTAATGTAATTGCACATTTTCATATCTTATAACGTGTTTTACAAATTAACTGTATATCAAATTCTAAAAAAAAAAACATGGATCTCATAAGATGCGTTTTGTGATTAATAATAATATAATTTCGCGTCGGACTGTCGGAGTGTATGTCCCTAAAAATCATACAGATCTCTCATGCTACGAAACTTACAGATAATATTATGTGTGTGAGAATTCGGGATTGATAAAGTGATGCTCGACGGTTGTTGTCGACACACAGTTGACTGTCGACCAATCATTATTCGGCAAAGTTTTTGTTTGCGATAATATTCATACCCCGCACCAAATGTCCATATTATATTATTATTATTATATGGGATATTGTGTTCGATTTATAATAACAAATATTATTGTTTTTTTTTTTTTATTATTTTCGTCATAATCTAGACATCTAGTATTATAATTATAAATATTTACCACTCGTCGTTCACACCGCGTGTGATGCACATTATAATTTACTATTTATAATATTAGTCACTGTTTACTTTCACTAATTATATTTTTCATTAAGTAGGTACCAACATCAAGTGTTTTTTTCAAGTAACACCTCTAAAACCCACTTTAAACAAGTCAAAATCATCTAGAGAAGATTCGTTAAAGCAAGTCTCCAACAATGTAAAACTGACAATAAAAGGTTCAAAAAAAAAGAAAATAATTGTTGTACCGTGGTCTGACGAGGATAGAGCTATAGTCACATCACACTTTAAAAAACATATACTTTTAGGTAAAGCACCTAAAAAAAATGAGTGTGAAGAGTTGATGAAGTTATATCCTCAAATAAACAAACACTGGAAAAAAATTAAAGACTTCATACACAACAAAATAAATTCTCAAAAAAAAAATAAACATGTTTAATGATTAAATATTTTTAAATTTTAATAAAAGTGATATGAATTAAGATCACTAAATTATATTTTCTTAAAAACAGGAAGTTGTTAGAAAAAATATTTTAATTTTAATTTTTTAAATAGGTAGTTAACAAATAACATTGATAATATTTAAAGTTATATACCTAGGTTATATAATATTATAATATATATATATATATTATATTATATTTTAATATTTATTATAATATGAATTAAGAAGAACTAAATTTGTTTTTCTTAAAAACAGGAAATTATATGTAAAATTATTTTATTTTGATTTTTTTTAAATTGTTTAAAAGATAACATGATTAATATTTAAAGTTATAAAGGTTATATAATATACTTAATATAGGTATATATTTTTTTGATTCTTTAATAAAGTGTAAGAGAAACAATAAAGACATACATTTTTTTTATTTTGAACAAGTATATCCTATTATTTATAATAAGTAATAACTATCAATGATTAATGTATAAAATAATATTAATTTATGAAATATATTATGTTTTTATCATTATGTAGGTAACATATTATGTGTATACATTATCAATTACTAATTTAATTTTAAATTTATAGTATTTCATTTGAAGTATAGGCATAATTTTAGTTCCATGGTACCAGTATTATTGCTAAGATTTGTTTCATAATTCAGTTGATGATGTCTTAGATAGGACATCATAAAACAATTTTTAATATTTTTATGATTATCAAAATAGAAATTAATACATTATTTTGAAACTTGTGTTCGGGTTGTATAATGTTCTGACGTAGACTTAACGAGAATCTATTACACTTGAGGAATGAAAATGTAAATTCGGTCCAAGGATTATTATTTTTTAAACTTTTAACAATTTTACCTTAAGTCTTTGTGAAAAGGATATCCTCACAAAGATCAAGTTATTAATTATTTAACTATTGGTTTTCCACTGGCTAAAATAAAGTGCATTAGCTTGTTCCCTTAAATGTTTACCTAAATTGGAAATGTAACACACTAGTAGGAATATTGTGTTTATTAGAACACTTACGATAAGTTAATCCAGCATCGATGTCACTTAATGCAGCATGAATTTGTTGTATAGTATACTTGAAAAATAGCTTCTGACGTACAGTTTGAGTATATTTTCTAGGCATACCTAATGATAATTTGTAAAATTAAACCAAAAGAATTAGGTGTTCCTATTCGCCCCATATCTTCCTATAAAAATAATTATTAAGTTTTACACGGTTTTATATGACAATAAATACGGGCAAACTTTTTAAATTTGTTTCGAAATGTGCACATCTGTATTAATATTTAATAATTTAATATTATTACTATTAAAATAATGTATTATGCTGTAAGTTGTAGGTACCTAATACCTAAAATAGGCTATAGTAGTTAGTAAAGTTGTATAATTTATACTTGAATAATACTATAATTTTGTAATTGGTTACTATAATTATATCATTATGAGAATTTTAAAATAAAAAAAATGATAACATTTATCACGTCATGTATAATATTATCTTCTCTACATCGTGTAACGAGTAATATCACAGATTATAATCTGTGGTAATATTATTGATAGCACAATAAATCTAATCAATATCAAGTACTATTAAATTAATCTAAACGACATTTTGTGACAAAGTAAAAATGACATATTTTATTTAGAAATATTATAAAGGATTAGTTACCTATAGGTACTACTTACTTACTACCTACCTAGTTAACAACAGTTGAAACTTGACAAATATTTTAAAAAATAATAATAATACGGTCTTCAGTCCGTTAGCCCCCCACCCATGCGTACGCCAAATAGGTAGAGACTAGAGAAGCTTATAATAATAGATTCTGTTAAGTTTCATAACTACCTATTGGCTATTCATAACAATAACATTTTTTGATATTAGAATATATCATAGGTAATGTATTTATTTAAACCTTGTTACATGGTAATATTAGATACCTAATTATTTATTACAGTAGTCAGTAGAACTATTTATTTTATAAAACATGTTTTTTTCTACCTATCTAAATCAATGTTGTGAGATCCATCTGACAAAATCGTATAACAATTATTATAGTTGATTAAATTTGACAACAGTGTATGGATCTACTAAGTACTGTAGTTTAAAAATTAGAAACACAAACGGATCTCGTATGTTGATGATTTTAGTTTTTGGATCTCTTTAAGTACTAGATTAATAGCCTCACACACTGGAGCTCACAAGGATATAAGACGATTTAAAATAAAATCAAGTGTTTCTGTAATTTTATTTCAATATTATGATTTCTGTATTTTAAAAAAAGTTTTGCGCTTACTCCAATTCAAATATAATACTTTTAACGGGTGGATCTCTTATGGTCATGTTTTCCATATGGATCTCTCACCATATCAAACGGATGTATGTGTGTGTGTGTGTGTGTGTGTGTGTGTGTGTGTGTGTGTGTGTGAAAAAGAGAGAGATACTTTATTATGTG
>NW_019101102.1:67908-201172 GCF_001856785.1 Myzus persicae
TGTGTGTGTGTGTGTGTGTGTGTGTGTGTGTGTGTGTGTGTGTGTGAAAAAGAGAGAGAGAATGACTGCGGGGAGTGGGCGAGAAAAAGCAAATGGAGTTGGGGGTGAAGAACCGTCCCTTAAAAACGACCGTACAGACACTGCCGACAACCATGCTGTAGATATTGTCGCCGATCAATCAATGTCAAGCGAAACACCCGAGCCATCTACCCTCCTTGGATATTCGCAGTAAGAAACTCACGGTCGTACTGGTGGGGGGTGGGGTGGCGGCGGACACCGGGGAGTCGAGTGGGCGAAACGAAGAAAAACTGGCTTCGGAGGAACATATATATATATAATATATACCCACACACACACACACACACACGATTGCAAACAAATCACATACACGCAAACACACCATTTGCCTCGAGTAGCTGACAGAAGGTGGCGGGGCGGAGGAGGGCTGTGGCGAGCTCAGGGGGTGTCGGTGGGGGCGGGCGGGGCGGGCGGGTGCACATATCAAGCACATCCGTCACACGGAGGCGGTAGCGACCACGTTCGTCAACCCGTGTGCGAGGAGCTTATAAATCGATCAAAACTCTGCCATCGCGACGAAACGGTTATGACGACCACTTCGACGGGCATTATGGACGAACAGTGGTAAGACCAATTCGTCATGACGTCCGCGAGACGTATTATATAGGTATGTTGAGCGAGCATTAAAATATTATTACAATAATGAGGGCGAGTTGTTTGTTAGTCCCCGTGTCATAACACGTTTATCAAAAGATTTTCCTAAATATATCAACAAAAACGAAAAATATGAAAGTCCCATAGACATAGTTTAATATTAGTCTAAAATCTAAATGCTTCCAAAATTTGATTGTGTAGGTATAGATAATTGACTTTTGCTTGAAAATTCTCACGTTTCATTGTTATATTTGAAAGTAGGTACGTGGTATTCTATCGCCTATTTTTGACTACCAACTAGATAGAATTTTCCAACAGAAACCACCATAAAATTTTGTATAAACATAACTTGAATAATGTTTGTTCATAAAGTCTTCTCATCACATTCTTTTTACTAGTTTACAACATGCAATAATATATATAAAATCAAAGATTTAGAATTGTAAAGTAATCAATAAAAAAATAAAATTTTAATCAGACATTTTAGTTGCAGAGTGAGAAAGTAGTGGCTACGCGTTACTCTACAGGACTACGAATAATATTTCCAGAAATTCGACATATTATCATGGAGTTTAGAATTGCATGAACAAACTTTATTTGTAAATGAAAATAAAATAAAATTATAGAACACTGCACCGAGGTTATTGTTTCAATTATGATATAAATAGCTGTCCCTTCACGACGTTGGCCGTGTGTTAAATAGCTATATAAAAAATCTCCCTTTTACCCGCTTAGAGGTCGAATTTTGAAAAATCCTTTCTCAGTACTCTCCTACATTGCTTAAGGAACCCCTGTAAAAATTTAAAGTCTCTATACCCAGAGGTTTGGTCTGAGCGTTGATGAGTGAATGACGAGAGTCTGAAAAGATCCTTTCCTGAAAAAATCCTTTCTTAGTATTGTCCTACATTGCTTAAGGAACCTCTGTACAAATTTAAAGTCTCTAGACCCAGAGGTTTAGTCTGAGAGTTTATGAGTGAAGGGAGGTCTTTTATATACATATATAATATATATATATATTAATAATCATTGATATCGATATGAATGAGTTATTTAGATAAGTTGTTACTATGCATTTCATTTAAGTATAAATATATTTCAAGACTATTGAGTAGGTATAGAAAATTCTCACAATAGTGGTAGATAATATTTAAAGTTATTATTTATATATTCTTATAGTAACATATTACAAATGAAAATAAGTACTAAGCTAGTTACATTTACTAATTTAGGTAATAACTAATAAGTAATAACGATTATTTTTTTCTGAGGAATAAATAATTAAGTTAATAATATTTAATTATGTTGTCAATTTATTATAAATATTACTATGTACTGCTGTACTATTTTTGTTCCCGTCAATTACAGTAAAGTTATAAGTTTTTTCAACCACAAAGAAACGAATCTACCAAATGCACATTTTACACTAAAACAAACAAGATTAAACGAATATTGTTTGTCGTAATTCTAATAAAGAAAGCGTATATAATGTGTATGTTTTTCTATTTAAAAATGTTAAGTTTTTGTTTAAAAAAACCAGAATTTATTTCTCATTTCGTGACAAAAAAACTGAATTTTTATTTACCGATTATTTTTCTAACTCATAAATTTGTTTCGCAGATTAAAGATTTAATTTTTAATATATTTTACCTAATTTGAATGTTCAAAATAAATTTGCATTGTTTAAGAAATTGTATATAATATATGAATACATATTGTTTAAATTCGACTATCTAGGAGGTAGGTACATAAAGATAATTTGTATTGTTTTTTTTTATTTTAATACTAACGTTTGTTTTAAATATTTTATATTTTATTCATTTTATTTTATTTTACCTGATATTTTTGAAAACAGAATACAATTATTTTTTTAGATTTAACTTAGACTTAAATATTTTACAAATAAGTTCAAGGCTATGTAAATCGTGACTGCAGTATAATATTAAGTTACGTTGTGTGAACATTTGATTTATTTTTACAGTACTTAAAACTCTCAGTTTACTGAATAGACAATTTTGAAATAAATATTTAAGATATAAATTACAATTTTTATCTGATTATTTATTGAACACACGTATTATTATGAAGCCTTAAGCCTTGTATTATATTATTAAGAAGACTCAATACTGGCATTGATTGTTGTCTTTGTCTTACAAGTGCGTAACATAGCAAATTTATGATCGGCAGATCACGTGTAGCTACGTTAGTTTGCTAATTAGAGTGAATCTCTTTATTATAAACACAAAACTTGCTAAAAAATTGAATTACCGTAAATAACCAACATACAAACACAGATAATGTTCTCGCCATTAAGTTTTATAATAGATCGATTCACTCTAATTTTTAAACTAACGAAGTTGTACTTGATATGCTGAGTGGAAATTTGGTATGGGACTCAATTTTAAGACGTAGACAACAAATTCCAATGTTACGTCCTCTTAAAATAACCCGTTTCTAGAACTCTTCCAATTTATTTGCTTACAAAATATAGATTTGTGACGTTTGTTATCAAATGATGATGTAAGCTAATGTCTATCGCCTGTTTTGATGGTCGAATTTTGATTTCCGTCAGTTTGTTCTATTTGTGATTTATTTTTATTACTTCTCTTAATTCATTTGTTGTGGCTATACACTATCATGTAGTAAACATGCATTTTTCGTTAAAAATAAAATTAATTGTGATTATATTTTATAATTCTAAAACATAATATTATATATAGGTGAGTGGGTAGTATGTGTATTTTGCTTCAAATATTAGATACTATATAAACAACTTAACAATTATTAGAAATCTTTTTATTTCTATTAGCTTTTATTTCATTGGGTAGGTATAGTATTTGAAGTATGAATTATTATGAAGTAGAAACTTATTAAAAAACAATTGCATTATGTTTTAGCTTAGAATCTCAATCGATACAACTGAACAAATTACAATGAGCATAACAACTCATAATAAATATAGTTTGAACATAAAAAAGAAATCAAAAATATTATCAAATTACCAATTATTTAAATTACAAGACTCTCAAAATGGAAAACGAAGTAAAAAAAAATGTATATTACGTCAATTCATCTGTGCATACAGCTAGTATATTACTATAAAGATTCTTAGTGTTGGTAATTTTGTGTTCAAGAATCATATTATAATTCTTAGCTTATTTTATGCTGTTCATTAATGGAAACAGTTTTATAAAAAAAAAATCAAACAAAAAACAAAATTAGCAGAAACACTCAAAATGTCGAGTAAAATAACTCTAAAGTAATGAAACTAAAATTTGTGACAGAACAACATTCAAACAGAGATTAAAGACAAAGATCTACAATTTTATTTAATAAACAACAATTTTGCTGCAGAACCGTTCTTATAAGAATTAGATACACATTATACAAATATTTAATTTTATTCAGACGTTTATAACAAAATATATTAGATATGACGACTTTGAGTGATAAAAGCAACTTAATATTATTTTTTCGTCTGATATTACATATTATACAATTATTATCAGATAAATAAGGCTATTTAAAAAATCATAAAAATAACATATGGTAATTAGAGGTATGTACGCGCTGCAGTTATGAATTATGAACGTTACTTGACAATAATATTATCATATGTTTGCTATCGGAATAGCTTCCTTAGACAGTTATTCATAAAAGTATATTTATTTATTATTGTCGATTAAAAATATGATATCGTGTTAAAATAATTAAATGAATGGTTAAAGTAACGGATGAGCATGTAAATTGAGAAAATATCCAAACAGAACTGTCATTTTAAGGAAAATAATTTTGTGGAAATATAAATGTAGGTATTTAGAAATGATAATTTAAAGAATTACATAAAAATTTTAATTTCATGGAATAATATTGTCGGTATTATTTTTAAGTCGTATAATCGTAATAACTAATAAGTCTTATTTATATAAATAGCTACAATAAGTCAATGGCGCGCAGAGTAAACGGGAATTAAGTTACTAAGTGATGATGTTTATATTAATGATTAAAATCTCATATGTATATTATCATTTACAATATTCCGTTCATTTAAATAAACTACTTTACAAAAATAATAAGTTATTAAAAATATGAGCTATTGTTGCAGTGTTACTACAGAAAATTGTTTTCGTTACTAAGAAATAAGCGATTTTTACCTATGTTTATGAATCAGCAGGACTGCTTGCATTCTTTTTTACTACCACGTCGCAACCTCTGTGTATATTTTGTTCATTTTTGAACGAAGTCTCATCTAATAGCGAAACATAATATTTTTTATTTGACATTTATACTGTAATTATCGTTTTAAAATATACAGACTAATTCAAATTTTTCTGAACAAATGTATAATGTGAGACACGAATGCGCTATATTCATCGAAGATTTATCGGTGTTTAATTCTGTCTACACTTGATAACGATATCTACTCACCCCCCCTCCCTAAAATGTAATATAGTGATCTTATATCTTAACGACTGATTGTGCTTTCTAACTCGTATGGTTTCGTATGTATTCATTAATCGTTGAACATTTTTTTACGTTTTTCATAATGAGTATTGAGTAACATGGTTTAATTAAATCAGACAATTATTTTTAATTATGAAACTTGTTTGAACATTTTAGAAGAACGTGAATACATATTTAATTTTTTGAAGCGTAAAATTTAATGTTGCTGGCAAGATGTATGATGGCCAGACAAGAGAAACTTTAAAAAATAGTCGTAAACGTTATTTAACCAGTCAAGTCATGAAAACAAATTAGGTATTTGTGATGTCAGTCTCGGGTTTACCTAACACGACTATCAATATGTGGCCATAATCCATTTACCAAACCAATGTATTCGATAGTTCTTTAAAAGTCGACATTTAAAATACATTTTTAGAAGGTAATGTTATTGTTTAGTTACATACCTACTACACAGAAATTAGGACTTCTGTAAACTACAGACTTCTATTTAATAAAAGTATCTATATATTTTTATTTATTTATTGATACTTTGTATAGCTGGTAAATAGCACTCTATGTGTAGGAAAATATTGTCATCGATTTTACGTAGATTGTTGTACGACGTATCTTGTATGTCCAAATTGTTTTTTACTTACTATTTTTGGAATTTTATTTTGTTCTTAGTTCATACATTCATAAACAATCATTGCCGAAATAATTTAAATTTAATTAAACAAAAATAAATAACGACACATTATAATAGCACTCACTAACTGAAATAATTATCTGTTATTATTTCAATTGAAGTTTACTTTCTATTCAATCATATATTATTTCAACTGTGTGTTTTCATAAAATTCTTAGTTTGATAAATTCTTTTAATAAATATTTGTTTTCTTTCCCCGAAATCCCAGAATCTTTTAACAACAAACACTCATTATATAGTATCACATAGTTATTGTTGCTATTCTAGGACAATAAAAATACTACAAAAAAAAAAAAATTGTAAAAAATCACATTTTAATTTAAAATATTTCGATTTTAAGCATACAAAATAATAAATAACACTTATTATTACTATAGATTTAACAAAGATATTTTACTTTAGTATATTTTGAAACTGAATGTAGTACGAAATAATGTATGATAGTCTTCCGTAAAGCTATTTGTATCATAAATCCCAAACATCATATTTAAACAACCAATTACCACTAAATAGTCAGAAAATAGGTGATTCAATGGGCAATTCAATTAAAGTAAAACAGTTTTAGAAATTAAAATAAAATTACCATGGGTATTCCTAAGTAAATTTGAATAAAAATAACTTCAGATAGCAATATGGAAACAACCGAGCATTAACCATTTATTACGGTTCATATATAATACAGTCCGTTTTATTACGGTACCTATACTAATTCCATTAAATTCAGTTTGTATTCATTTTTATTAATTATTATTCATTTCTTTATTAATAATACTAATTTTATTACCTACTATAACCTATTCTTATGTGTTCCTATTAAATGAATTATTTTTATGATTGTTTTGTATGCTTAAAATGTTTATTTATAATGATAATTTTGTTTTATATATTATTTCTACTAGATTAGTTTTTTAATAAGCTGGATGAACGGTTGAAAAAATTACTTTCTGTAAAAATTTTATCATACATGAATTTTCAATTTTCCCCCTCAATTACACCTATGCAAGAATGTAACTTTTTACTGTAATCATAAATCTCACTGATCAGCTATTATAATTCAAAGATTTTTATAAAAGCCTTTATTTTAGAGCTGAGTCTTAAATGTAAAATTGTAATATATAACGAATATGTTTTTATAAATAAATTGTTTCACAATTTTTCACAATTTAATAAACATAATTATAAATTGTTTTCAAAAAAAATTTGATTTCTTATTTAAGGATATTTTTCCCAATGAAGGTATAATACTTACAAGTATTTAAAATTGTGTATCTGCTTTTTTTTTTGATTAAATATAGAATGCTATGCTATAATCAAACTATAGAAATACACTTAGTACCATCATATTATTTTCTTAGGGATTTTGTTTTAAAACAAAATACTGAAAATTAGGAACTTAAATATTAATAATGGTATATAGGATGCTTATGGATTACAATAAATCATAGTTCTAACAAAAGAAGACTGTGGTAGGTATAGGTACCTTAAACTTTTCTTAGCATGCATAGCTGCTGATTATGAATTTAATTTTAATTAGTTAAAAGTGTTAACATGTAATACACAATATTTCAGCATTTAAACAAAAATGTCTTATGCAATAATCTAATATATATATATACCTATTAGTACATTTGTTAATATTATGTTGTCCGTCTTAAATATTTTAGATGAATCATAATTCATAATATTTAGATTTAACAAAAACATAACGATCAGTTTGTTGTTTTTTTTAATCATTATTGTTATTTCCAAATCGGAAAGGAAATCCTAATCAAATACAGATTTTTTAAGAAAAAAAAATTACTTAAAACCATACATAATTTTGAAAAAAAAGTATCGAAAATATCTACACTTAGTTAGGCACATATTATATTCATAACATTATATTTTCTTTAAATATATATTATAGGTATTTTATTAAAACGTAATTTATCGGTTAGCAGTTGTAGAGTTGAACGTGTCAGCACACTATAAAATATATAAAATAAACTTAATGGTTCTTAATCGTTCAATTGCTATCACCCTGTCTTTTTTTATTTTTGTGCGATAGGTATATTCATTTATTTTTATTTTGAACCACCTATTATTTTTATGACATATTTATTAAACTTAAACAGTTAAATGGAAATGATTATAATTTATTATTAGGTTGTTAAGAGGTGTTTACCATCATATCGCAATCGAATCATAATATAATGATAGTATTATTGAGCAAATCGGACTGTACATTTCTCTTAATGTTGAAATGACGGCGACGATGTCAGGTAACATACCTTCCCGTGGGGTCTGCCGTATAGCCGTTTGTTATCATCAATTATTTCGCCAGTTGTGTACGAGTGTTTGTATATATAGGTGCAGGAGATGATCCTTTTGGCTGATGACGCTTCATTTATGCTAAGAGATCGCCAACATCCATTCCACCGTGTATGGTCATAAATCATTCTTGACGTGCCTAAAGATAGAGTGTAAAAGTGGTATTGTATTTGTTTGACGGAATAAACGGATGGTGGATAAAATCCGGTAGACCTGAAGGTGTCGACATCGTCTTTACCGGAAATTGTATAGGTTGGTGATCGCTCAACAAAATTAAATGCAATTTAATGATATATATATATTCATGTATAAAAAACCTGTTTATTAAAATGCTTACAATTAGCCCTGCATAAACAATGACAATTAGTAATAATTAATTGTACACGATCGTTGAGTGCCAACACAAATCAACAATCGTAATGAAAACTTTCTACAATACCAATGAAACTGCAGGAATTCAAAGTTTTTATTTTGCTTTTAATTCATAAACACAATAATATTAATATAATATCAATAAATAATTTAATTAATAAAAATACTATTATGTTATCTAAAGAACTACTGTAATAATGAATTATGTCGGAATATCAAATCTAGTTTTTTTTAAAAATAAATTTAAAAAAAATGTTTATTTAGAAATCAGAGTTAAGTAAATGGATCTCTCACGTTTTATTGGTACTCCTTAAAATATTATTAAGATTATTAATATATAATATAAATTTATTAAGATATAAGTGTACACTGTACACTTTTGGAATAATTTTTACAAAATCATGAAAAAATTACATTTTAAAATACTTATGGGCTTAATGCTTGTCCATTATAGGACTCATTGACTGTTGGTCAAAGTGGATCACGTGAAAAATGGCTTAAAAATAACCTAACTCTATGCTTAAAACTCTCTACTGGTAAATACCTATAGTTTTATTTTAGATTAAAATTAAAAACAGTATAACTGCTTTATTTTTATTTATTCTTCAAGGAGATAATGGGCCCTACTGAAACTTTATGTAACCGTCTTATCGTGTACATTTAGACACAAAATAGGATGCAGCCAAAAATGAAAATATGAAGCACTAAACCAACAAACCTTACAAAATTATACCATTCCAGTCAAAACTCTACGTATAATCACAAAATTTGCTCCATTTTACTTGTCAAACAATATCTTTTAAGATAAATTTAGATCTAACTATTGAAAATATGTTTAAATTCAGTACAAACATTTTTGACTTTTGAAAATCAAAACATTGAAATCCCTGTTAATATCCATTCTTGGTTCTGAAATTATTCCAGACGATCCTACCAGAGGACTTCATAGAAAATTGTGCAAATATTTAAATCTTAACTAATTTATCGTTTGGAGGAAAAAAATATAGACTAATCAATTTATAAAGTGTCACAATCGGCTAATCATACCCACCATTATTTATACCAAATATAATAATTTAATGCATTTTATATTTGTGTTATTTGAATTTTCTATATCACAAATTGTTACGCAATTGTTATTTATTAATAACAACAATCTTTAAGTATAAAATATTATTCCTCAAATGAATGTCAATTAATAGAAAGTGATTGACAATTAGAACAATACAGTTCAATTTTCCATGCTGTCAAACATTATTGAATTATTATGTGAAGCTAATTATTGCTGTACACATTTTCTTAGAGAGAAACATACTTAGAAGAAAATTTCAAAATTAAATTACATTTTTCGCAAAAAATGTCTTCAAATAAAGTGGCTTGAAAAAAAATATCGTTCTTTAAATATTTTGAAACGTTTCATTAAAATAATTACAGATAATATAAGATTTAAAATAGAGTTTTAATTAAGTTAAGAATATTTACAAAGCTATCATTGTTCCAATAATAGTTTTTATAGGCTATATTTTACATGTTTTGTATGTATTGATGAAAAGAAAAATATACAAAATTATTTTAAGTGTGATTACCTAGAAATATTTTCATAAAATAATTAATACGACATGAATACCAGCCCATGTTCCGCATTGAAGTGACGTCCGAGCAATTAAAACGGAAACCGTCAATTTTCTATAGGACATTCGTACTTTACGCACTTACAAATCATGGATCGAGAATCATTGAAAATCGGATGGAACAGCTGACGTGTAGAAAAATCTCGACGAACTCCATTTTTCATTTTACTACGAAAACTTGAGTCACTGGAAAAACTTCCACGCCTCATAAATTGGTTATAGATTTGAATGAATTATTATTTATTTGAAATATATTATGAAGACTTCATGCAAGTCACATTGGACTTTAAAAATTCTGTTTATTAAAGTTATTAACTTGTAAAAAAAGGTCCATATACCTATCACAAATGTTTGAATATTTTGGGATGGAGTTTTCTGGCGTTATTTCAAATTTATTAAAAATCTGTGTCCAATTCGACCTTGGTAGAATTTTCCTCTATTAAATAAAAAAAAAAACGATTAAAATCTGACCATTCCACGAGGTGTTATTGAAAAGATCTTTTCTTTTAAAGATCAATTTATATTTTATACCCTCATGATTGAACGAAGACTAAAAGTGGCTCACACTGCAGCTCCTTGAACCGGGATTTCCGAAAAAAAATTAAATCAGAGCTGTAATTGGTTAAATTTTGTGATTACCCGGTGGTTAACCACAATGTTTATAACTTTATAAGAAAATACCATCATGTTATACCATTTAGATACCTGAAAGTATAATCCAATCCTACTCAAGTCAAATGTTTACCATAATATTGTGGTTACTGGATAAGAAAATAATTTCTATTAACTGATTCTATTACTATTGACTGATAAGCGATTGTTTCATTGTAATAACAACTTGTAATGACAATCACTTTACCATTATGTTCACTATTTCATCACAAAAATGAAAAAAAAAAAATAATAATTTTGAGAAATCACGATTTACAGGAAAAGCGGGTTTCCACTACACACTTGAGCGCATACGCACATACAAATCCTTTTCTGTGGTTGGTTGTTTAGGTTAGGTTACCACACGATTAACCGCGTTACCGCGGTGTTGGGCATAGCTGAACATTTTTCGTGTACACGGCACACGCATATAGGAGGAACCTGCCTTAATTCACGGAACAGTGTGAATTCGTCTTAACACTATCGCGGTAACCCTTTTATATACCGTATACACTGTACTCACAATTTGGACCGCGATTGCCCAATTTTAATTTTAAAATGAAGGTGGGTTCACACTGCACAGTTTCGTGGTGTCGTAAAATGTTGCCGTGCTCAGATTGGTTTCTACCACCAATTTTATGGTATCTACTACGAATACCATGATGTTCCCACATATAATACCACGAAATTGATTTCATCCAACTTTTGAACGTGTAGTTATACTGATTTAATAGCGATAATACATGAATTATTAAATTCAAATATTATTTTGATATCAATTGAATGAAAAACTCATTTATGGTACAGAGTGGTATCATGTTTTGAAAAATGGAAAAAGTTCATGACACGACACGATACAGTGCAGTGTGAACCCATTTTACAATCAAGGTGGTGATGATATTATACCGTGGTCTAGGAGGCAGAATTTATACCACGTTCTCCGTCCACATTGTTCACTTTGACCACGATACTATCACCGTTTTCGGTCATTTTTGTTTTATAATGGGAGCCCACCGACAGTTTTGGCCAACGTTCATCTCTTATTGATCAACCCGTTTTGGCGTCATCGCCACATTCATCAGTACCTAAAGCGTCGATGTCAACTGTCCAGTGAGACATTCCGGTAAAACGAGTCTTTGAATAAACGTATACCTTGTCACTTCTAGTACGACTTAATGGATAGCTCATTTCACAGGTATGTATTACGAACTTAGAGCATCACTGACATTTCAAAATCAGAATTTGAATATTCATAGACACATAAGTTAAGTATAAAAAGCACGCTTAAAAAGTTACTGCGTACACAGTATATTATGCACTGCGACCAGAAACGTATTTTATGGTTGAAAGGGCGTGATCGTACTTTTGAACCTGCAAGACATGTTTGTGCTAATATTATTTTATAATAAATATTACAATATTATTGAAACACTCTTCTATTCATTAATTTCGTTATTATGCAGCGATCGTATAGCGAAAAATGAAAAACTATTGTATCCTGACTTCTGAGGCTATCTATGATGATGCATTTTCCCTAACTATTTAATAATAAAATGTGTAACAAGTAATATGTATGATATCTGTTTTTATTGGTAGAATTAAAAAATTAAAATTCTGAACACGTCTTTGACTGCTTTATTTGAAATACATAATACATTCACTCGATCTATGTGTGAGACTCGAGTTTTCGGTTTAGATAGAACTTTGTAATTATAACTTTAAGTTGTCTTTTAAAAGTAAATATATATAAAATATATTATATTAATTATTATTTTGCTTTAGAATTATATTTTGTCACCATCTTTTTTTTTATAAAATTATACAATTTTTTAGTAACTCAGATTATAGAACTATTTAAATTGTTGATGGGTAAAATAATATAATATCAGTACTTTATGAGAGTATTTGGCATAAATATTTCAGTTATTTATTAAGCGATTTTATAGCAATACAGATTTATAAATTATCAAAAATGTATTTGTTCAAGGTAATATAGAAATAACAAAGTTTTTCGGTTCATAATTAAAACTTACCATCAACCACGGAAAACTGTAGAAGATATTTCATCAAGCGTTATTTATTCTCAAAGTTATATTTTTGATTTCCAACTTAATAACTCAACATGTCACTACCCAATAAGCAGTGCCAATAAAGCAAATAAATTTCCCTACATTAAATATTTACATAATATTGTGATTTTTTAAATAAATAATTATACAGGTTCATGTAAAATGATTGTATTTAGTCGAATAAACAGATCACATTTTTTATTTTAATTTTCCATACGGAAATTAAATTATTTACTTTGTTGAAGAGTCTGAAAATGTGAAGTTAATATATTATAGATCCGTTATCGGTATGTATAGATTATAGTTGCATCTTATACTGTACTTTAGAATGTAAAATCATTATATAGATTGAATGGAGAATCCGTCCTTTGTGGAAATTCCACTTGGATTTTAAAATAACAAGAAAATTAATTTTCTTTGTGGGTAGGTAGACTACAAAAACGTGTTTTTTTTTTTTTTAGAAAATGTCGAATTGGTTACCAAAGGAAATATAGTATACATTTGTAGTGTAGTTCGATATTCTTAAATATTTTGTACATATATGTAATGCTTTTACTAACTATAAATATTAACATTTAAAAGTCGTAATTAAAAAAAAATTGAATAAAAACTGTATTTTTATTATGAACTGAAATGAATGACATAAATTGAAAAGGTTAATATATTATTATCATATACATGGTTTATATGAAGTCAGTGTACTTAAAATTGTATCATTTTTATGTAAGGGGCTTAAATATATTTATTTGTTCACTTGAGATTATTTTTTATTATATTAATATTAAGCGACCTAGTTAAATTAGTTCTTTAAAAATTTAAATCATTAAATATTTTTTTGTCGTTTTTCAATAGAATTTAATTTATTTTATATACTTTTCGAAATTAATTGATTTTTATTAGCAGTTTAAATTTAAAGTATGTATAAAAATGAAAAAGAGAAGTAAAAGGTCTATTATACTCAAAGTTTAAACTTATATTTTTGTAGTACACGGAAGAAAATTCAAAATTAATTTTGGATTATTCGTAAAAATATACACTGTTTATATAGGATCATTCATATGAGTACAAATACCTATAAATATTAATGATAAAAAGGTCAATATTAGGCTTCTTAATAAATTAAACAAATATATTCAAATATCCTAAACATACTAATATTATTTCCAAATTCATATTATGCATTGAATTTCATTGTTCTGAATTTAATCATTTCATGTAGGTATAGTAGACGTACAAACACAATATTTCATTATTTGATTAATTTTAAATTTGAATAAAATATTCCGAATTTAACCTATTTGTAATTTGTACATTTAACCGAATGTTTGTTATTGAAGACGTAGGTATATCTTAAGATTTTTAAACGTAAATCTACAGCCGTTCAGTTTTCAATCTCTTAAACTAATATTAATCTAATTTGAAAATTCTAACTGTATACACATTAGAATATTAAATAATAAATTGTTGTAATAATTCAATTATTACATAATTTTACTGTTTTATTTGTAAAAATAAATAATTCAGTTGAACTATTTTCATAATTGTTCTTTTTTCATATAGGAGGTAGGTAGGTACTTACTTTTTTTTACAATATTTTTCTTTGTTTGACTATAATTAAAAGAAACCATGATGTTCGTATCACATTTTGTGACAGAACTTTTGTTTAATTATTTCGTTTTTTCTTAGAATTCTTTTTAGTTTTCAATTGTCTTTCCACTTTTTATCACTCAACAATTCGATGATATCGTTCAGTTGTTAATTAACTAATTTAATTTACATAAAAGTTTTTTTCTGCTCAAAATAGAAACGTAAATTAAATTACAAATTCGATAGTTTTAACTGTTTTATTATATTTGATAATAATGATTATAATTATAATAATAATAATAATTATAACAATAATAATAATAATAATAATAATAATAATAATAATAGTAATAATAATAATAATAATAATAATAATAATTAGAATAAGAAAAACAATAATACAAATGATAATAATAATAATAATAATTTTCAATGCTATTAAACAATAATAAACTCTATAGCGAGAATAATAAATGTACATTAATCATAGCTGTAAATATAACTTTTATATATAATTCTAATATTAAGATAAATACATTTTTGTCAATATAACAATTAATTTTATTAAATTGCCTAGATCAAAATGCATTGTTTTTGTCGGAAATTCAAACACATTTCACTTACGTTTAAATAAAATTTGTAAAAACATATTATCCTATTAATATTTTTTTTTCAAATAGGAATAAATGGAAGACAATATAATAATAATATACTAAAAATATGAATTATACAACTTTTAACAGTATCAATGTGATTGAGTCATTTTTAAAACAAAATAACGTGAACTTAAAGACTAGTAGGTGTGTACATCATGATTTCGGTAATTTAGAATTTTGGAATGAACTAAATATAAATGTAATTTATTCTTAATCTTGAGTACTATAATCAAATATTATAATAAACATATTATTCGTTTTAAGTAATGAAAACTGTATAGTTATCAAATATGTTTGTATATGTACACAGAATTTTACTAAGTACTTAAACTAACTGCTATTAAGGCAGGTATTGTTGTTTCTACTATATCCATCAGTAGTATTTGTAAAGATATAATAAATTAAAAAAAATCTAATTTAGAATATAATTCGTACAAAATACTAGCGATAAAATATAGAAATGTATTTTTTCAATATTATTTTGTTTTTTCTTAACATCATAAGCCTTAATAAATTATATACAATGAACTTAATGTTAATTGAGTAAAATTGAAAAATAAAATATCAACTACCTAATATTTTATACGCTTAGAATATTTTGTAGCTATTTTGTTCACATTTTTTTATAATATCAGGACAATAATATTATATTAGTATTTAATCCATAAAAAAAACATATTCATTTGAGGCTCAAGCGTTAACGTCCTCTTTGTGTTTTTGGACCCACAATAAAGCGAACGGAATAATATAGAGTTCGAATCGTTTTTTAAATTTATTATAACACAGAAATTACACATACAATTATATATTTTATTCTCAAATTTGAAGCACGTATTTTATACATAAAATTAAACATTATTATGAACATTTGAATTAATGGGATGCAATCAAACTTGCGCGTAACTTTATCTACATGCATGTATAATGATAATATTACACTGGGAAACAAAAAAAAAAAGAAAAGAAAAACCACAGTAGATATTTTCACACCAAACCATACACTACTTAGAGTAATAAGACTATAAAAGATTGTACTCTGCCACTCTGCGTGTAAAACGTTTTAGGTACCTGTCTATATTAATTTTGTTACTTTTATGAATTGGCGTTATTTATGATGAACATAGGTATGTAATTTTTGTTTCTTAACAACTATATTTAAAAATAAAATATCAAGTGATTATTTCGGGAAACAAAAGACATTAGTTATATTTGGTTAGTCTTATCAAATACTAAAAATACTTTATGATATTGTTCATTTTGTCCTATTTTTACAATAGTTACCTATTGAAGATCAATAAATACATTTTGAATCCCTATTTTTCTGAAAATGTAAATCAAAATAACAAAAAATAATTCATTTTTTGATAAATAATTACTCAAATTTATAAAACATGATTAGAAATTAAGAAATAATAATAATAATAACATAACTATTTTATGGTATTTATAAATTCTGTAAGTTTAAATATTAGAGTTTTAAATTTTCATGACTAAACAGTATATCATAGTTATGTGGTATAAGCCAATGAGTGGAAATGTCTAGAATATACCTAAACAATTTTCCAATCACATAATAATATATAGGTGACTATTTCAAAAATTAAGTTTATTATTTATCGGCAGGTACATGAAATAAATTGAGGACATTTTAGAGTATCTACTATATGTAGATATTTTGTAGACAAAAAAATTAAATTACTCCCGAAATAATCACTTCACATATTAAGTTTTTGTTATTTAATATAGTATAATTAATTTAATTTGTGATTTTAATTTTTGATCATTCGTTCAGTCGATTCTCTATTTGACTCCCATATTATTTTCTGATACATTTTATTTAACAACAATAATAATTGTAATAAATACAATCACAATCACATGTTTAAAAACAATATAGACAATTCAAATTATTCACTTAGTTTGATGTATTGTACGGGCATGTATGATATAATATGTTTCTGTTATTTTTGGCATTTGCGTAAGCAAATAAAGGTTACACCGAAAAACCAACATTCAATGGATGTAAACATTGTGATGGGATACGTGATCGGCAACACGGATATTTCACATAACTGGAATAGCCTGTTATTATTTGTGTGTCTCTAAGGATCTATTGTGTGAGACGAACGTAAACAAATTGGTTATCTATCTCATGGTTTTCGAAAATTAATTTTCAATACCAGTAAAAATGCAAAATATTTTTAAAATGTTTCTGCTCGTTATTGTTGGCATATTATTTCATATAGAAACTGTGCGAAATATTCAAAACGAAATAAAGAAATATAATATGATTTCTATCTGTGTTGCTATTATTATTTCTGTTTCTTTTTGCACAAATAAACACACACGAGAAAAATATAGTGACGTGTTTCGCATGAATGTGTGTTAACCATATTTTATTTCACTAGAATATATTGTGGAACTTAAGCAAATAAACAACTGTGGTATAACTCATCGGATAACATGTATAATGAACATTATAATATATTATATATATATACACAAGCTATAGACAATAAAAATTGTCGAATAATTACATTTTTCTACATGTCATGTCCCGCGCTTGGTGTTATAATAATCCTAAAATAAAAATGTTGTTTAATGATGTCAATAATTTATCATGATTTCGTTAATCGTAACACGTTTATAATAATTAATAAACATCGGTTAGCATGAGTTCGAGATTCTTTTTTGAACGAATATTTTTTGCAACATACAAGAGATTATTAAAATTGATTAGAGAACATTTGTCATCATGCAATTAATGAGAAGCTTAATAAAACATTATTTTTAATTAATAAACGAACATATTGGACTTGTTCACTGAATGGTTTTGAATACGTTTTGGTAATTTTTCGCGTTTAAACGTAACATTAATATTAGCTCTGAATTTAATGAAACTAGACAATCAAATTCCAAAATGTTTGTTCTTAACTTGTTTGTATTTTAAGTTGGTTTCGTTATTGTTTCTACTTATATCATAATAACCATTCATTTTCGTATTTAATCAACTCCGTAAATACTGTATTATTAAATATATATAATATAATATATATACACACATTTTTTGATTGTCTGTTTTTACATACAAAATTAAAATAAAAAAATATGAATTGTTGAAAGTTAAAAAACAATAGACTTATAATTATAATATATAAATTTTAAAATGCAATATTAAAAACCTCGAAGTAGATAGGTAGTTTTTATCTAAAAAAGGAGAAATCAATTTTAATATAAATTAAATATGACATGTTATTATGTTCTAGTCAGTTGTTAAAATAAATTCATTTAAGGATAATTTGTATAATTCCATAACTTAATAATTTGTAATTAAGTAACTGAATAAGTTAAAATCATTAATTTGGTATTTCATAGACTGAAATATTTATAAGTAATATATGATGTACGTGTCTCAACCAAATATATAGGTACTTAGTATGATTATTGTTCAAACAATTATGCAACTGAGGTGGAAGTAATATTTTAGTGATTCCCATCTCAGTTGCAATAACACAAGCAAAAAAAATATATTAAGTGAATACTAGTATATAAATTATTTTAAATTCTTACCTAATAATATGATATACCTTAAAAAGATTTCAATATTGTAATATATATATTATTTAAACATTATTTAATTATATATTTGTTGTATTTGTATTTTGTACACAGCGATTGTATATGTTATTATTTTTGTGTAATATGTTATTAGAAAACTGAATTCCAAGAATTTCCCAAAGTATACCTTCCAGTATAACCATATCTGATATAGGATATAAAAATGTGCAATTTATCTAAGTGCACTCGGGATTTTTCATAATATACCTATATTAAAATACATTCTTAATATGAGTTCATACTGAAACTAGCTTCAAAACTCTAATACTTGCAACTTTTACTCATACGAAAAAATAAATATATAGTTCGATAATATTTTAAAATATTTATTTTGTATTATGTGTATTTTTGAAATATTATGTTGCTACTCCATCGGATTACTCGAAAACGTTATTTCATAAATCTACCTAGTAAATAGGCTCTATTATTATTATTTATTGTTATTTGATAATATTTATTCGAATTTGGTATGAGAGTAACTAGGTACAATTCATTTTTACCATTAGTTGTACCCGTATTAAATAATATATTGAAAGCTTGAATAGGTTTAGTGTGGGATTTTTTTAAATATTTTCCAGAACAAATTTTGATTGGGTTTTCAAATAACGTTGTGATAGATTCAGAAGTAAAAAACTGAATTTCAAAGAATTAATTGTATTGTTTTTTCAGTTAGACTTAGAATAAAACAATTGTTTACAATGTTTTAATTATTTTTTTTCAAATTACACTAACATATTAATTAATTTTTAACAAGCTTACCATACGATTTGAACTCTATTCATAATGTTTTATTTAAAATAATGAGAATTTAATGTTTTTATAATAAAATCTTAATTTATCACGATAACGATATTTTATTTTTATTGGTTAAATCGTTAGTTTGTATAAGTAATTAAAATGCAAAATATATTTTAGCATTATTCCATAATATTATTTTGTTTTTAATTTTGAGACGTATTTAGACAGTTTAATATTTTTTATGTTATGGAAAAAAAATATAAGTTTAAGAACGTGGATGTTTTTCCTGATGATTTTATATCAATATATTTTGTAGGTATAAATAGATTTCCACGCCGTAATCCGATTTTGACAGGAAATGAAGTTTTCGATTAAACACACGTTACTAATAATACCAAATATTGAATACCGACTACGTTTTACACGCTTAACCGTTTATGAGCATGTAAGTACTGCATGTGTCCATTTGGAATTGGTTGCGAAATCTGCCTGCGGTTGCAATGTCGAGTGTAGATGTAAAGGCACTAAAAAAAAAATATATATATACTTTTTTTATATCATTTTTTTGAACCTCACGGTGGAATTAGAGAAAAGTTTACTGATTCGCTATTCATATATTTGATGGCTAGTTAAAATTTTATTACGCCGGGTGCACAATTCATTTTTTGTATTCAAACTGCGCGCTTAGGTCCCGTACGTGCCTGGCGGTGAAGGGGGGGGGGGAGGCACAGGAAGATAAGTTTTCTGCGGACAAACTGTATATTTCACGTACGTACATAATAAAATATACAATGAGAAATAATAATAACGACGATAACAGTAGTTATATAACAACAATAGTAGGCAACAATAATAATAATAATAATTATAATAATAACGACGTTGATGATGAGAGAACGAGAACGAGAATATGAAGGATACGAAGAACAAGTAGAAGAAGAGAAGAAGTCGACGGGGGACGACGTGTCGTAGGATGGCTGGGCGGACGAAGACCAATTGTGTGGGCGCGGCGGCGGCGGAGACCTCTTCCGGTTGCGCGGGTCGGAGGCGCGGAGCTTTCATCATTTGAACAGCACACGCCGGAAGCTGCGCCGGAAGTCCTTGTTGAATATCGTGTAGATGACCGGGTTGATGGCCGAGTTCATGTAGCCCAGCCAGAAGGCAATGGCGAAAGCCTGCGGCGGTATATAGCACACCGGACACAGAGGCGTCAGTATGTACATGAAGAAGAACGGAAGCCAACAGGCGATGAACGAGCCCATGATGAGGCCCAAAATGAGGGTGGCGCGCTTCTCCTTCTTGCGCGCGATGCGCCGCTTCTCGCGCTCCGGGTCCCGGGGCTTGGGCCGCGGCAGGCACGGCACCGGATCCACGGGCGTCCCGCCGTGGGACGCGTTCGAGACGCCGTACTGTTGGTGACCGTCACCGCCGCCGCCGCCGCCGCCGCGGCACGCCATGGACACCTTGCCCGTGTCCAGTATGTCCCGCTTGGCCTTGGCCGACGCCGCCTTGGCCGACTTGCGGCCGACGCCGAATATCGGCTTGCACAGCCGCGACTTGACCGGCTTGACGGCACCGCACTTTTGCACGTTGCCCGAGTCGGACGACGACGGCTCCAGCTCGCTGACCATGTCCGTGTCCACGGCCACGCTGGACGCCCGGCACCGGCCACCGCCGCCGCCGCCGCCGCCGCCCAGATCTCCGTTGACCGTCAGCCGGCGGCTGCCCTGCGTGGTGAACACCTTGAGCGTGTCCTTGTCGCCGTCCTTGCTCACGTCGCTGGTGCTCGCGTCGCTGGCGTAGTCGCAGGCGATCACCGGCAGCGTGGTGTTGACCGGCGTGGCCGGCGGCGACCGGAACGCGGTCAGCGGTACGCCGGCCGGCGACGGTCGGGTGATGAAGCTGGTCGTCTGGGACACCGTGGACGGGCTCTGCGCGGCAGCCGCGGCCGCGGCCGCCGCTTTCGCTGCCTTGGCCGCCCCTTTCTTCGGTTTCGACGGCGGTTTCCGGATGCCCCGCCGCGCCCGCGCCTTGGCGGCGAAATATATCCGGATGTACACGAACACCATGATGCACGACGGTATGTAGAACGAACCGAGAGCGGAGTATATCCGGTAGCCCAAGTCCTCGCTCAGCTGAAACACAAAAATCCAAACGAGCACGTGTCGATTATTTTTCGTTCACACATTATATACATAATAATATATTACAGTGGGTACACATAATATTATTAAACCACAATAAGACGGACGGCCGTCCTTTAGTCGGGTAGTTTACCGAGGTACCTATACTGGTGTTTATAAAAAAAAATACACAAGACACGTAATATTATTAGGTATTGTATAATATTAGAACAGGCAAAAGATAATATTTCGACTTTTCAAATACAAAATTTGGATTAGATTAATATGCTTGCTAGTACTCCACAATAACGTCATTGTTGTCATCGCGTGATGTGGTGCGCCCTAAGCCGATCGAAAACCGGGAATGTTTATTTTTGCACTGCCAGAAAACTTTCGGTTTGTGGAATATAATGTCAATGTGTGTGTGTGTTGTGCAAGTTTTCTGTGATACTGACGCACAGCACGAATGCTGTTTGAATATCGCAGTTATCTGCACAAGTTTTCGTCGAGCGAACGTGAAGTTTTCACGGTAGAAGCGGTAAGGCAAACTAACCGGACTATTTTAACGGGTAGATAGTGTAGTATGAACTAAAATTTTCCGCCCGATTAAGACAATTAAATTTCCATACTGACTATCACACAGCATTGCTGAATACAGGTGGTTTTATTTTAGTTTTAATAATAACTGTTGAATAACGAACAATCTATTTTGAATTCAATGGAACGAGTGCTCCAAAAAGCGAACTCAGTGTCTCAGTAATAACTGTTATGACATTAAATTGTATTTTGAGATTTATTTAATATGGTCAATAATTATAGTATCATCTGTTGTATTACTGAATACCTGCAACTTCATCACCCCAGCACCAATCTTCGACAAACACTCATCACAACTTCTTATTTTGTTATTTGTTTAACAAAATAACAAATTGTCCTATCTGTCATAATAAAATAAAAATTAGTTTCAAAGTGTGTAAGCGATTGATTGAAATGGAACCTAAGAAAAAAGTATAAAAGTGTTAAATTTAACTGTTGATTCTCGACGACTGCCGCACGATGATAATAATCACTCGTCAGATTATTGTTTCCTATTAATAATAATGACAAGACGTGACATATTTAATAACACAGTTATTGTAAACTTAAGGAAAAACTATACAATTCTTTAGGTATTACACGGTTCTAATATTATATCCATAAACAATTTTAAAGCAAAGAATAATATCAAATAATTGAAATTAAAAAAAAAATTCATTATACTCAAAAGTCACCAATTTCGTACAAACCAAAATCATGTTTCTAGTATCATTTCACAATCTGTCTTTTATAATTCAGACACTATACAAAGAAAATCCAAGAGAAAACGAATGATTAAAAAGTGAACAGTGAAACAATATTTTTACATTCTTAATTCCATATATATATATACCTTAGTATTTGTGGCAGAAGATACCGTGGATAGCCTTTAGAATTTATGTTTTAACAAAATAATAAATTTTTGTTTGTATTTATCTGAAATTTCACATGTCACTTATCATTGTATTGACTCTACTATAACTCTATATTGTAATAGATAACTCGTCTTAAATTTAATGATACGGTCACGTATAATACTGTTAATATTTTTTTTCTAAAAAGTGGCCAATGGTAATAAGATAATACTAGTCTAAGCTGGTAAAAAAAAAAGTTATTTATTTATATACCACGGATTTCTAAAGACCGAATCACTCACAAATATTTATATCCCTAACGGAAATAAAAACTTCACGAAAATTCTTTTTGTTTACTTAAAATACGATGTGGTATTTTTTTTTCACAATTCTCTCTCTCTGTGTCTGAATTAGCTCGACGCGCCCATTTTTCTCGGAACTCGATAAACTTATTAATTAATGCGAAATAAACGAGTAGTGTTTTTGTAAAATAATAAATAACAAAGAAATTATTTACAAGTTTAAGACAAAAAAAAAAAATTATTCCGAGCACCACATAGCAATGTAACGGGGATGACAGAGTTTAAACAGACGACTTTCCGAAAAAAAAAAAATTCTTGTGTAATGTAATTGAATTCGTCTTTATTGTGTACAATTCTTGTGCATTTGAATGAAATTGAATTTGGGTAAAATCGAATCATGCTAAAACTAATAAATAGAGCACTTTGGTTGCATCTATACATTTATTTTGATCCATCTGTAAGTAACAAGCTACATGATTTATTATCCGTCTATGCACTCTCACAACAATAATAATATTATTATTACAGGCGTATGCGTTTGAATACATAATCTAAATTTATTGTATCGCTACGATTATTACTTATTTTCAAAATATTACAGTAATATAAATATTTTTAGTTTTTACTTCATACAATGTTATAAGAGATATTATTTTAAAGTCAGAATAACGAATTAACTGCGAAGGGTGAACCCATTGCGGCCATCGCTCAACGAGCTATGATATAATAACACATTGCTGGCTACATTGTTTTATTTTCATAATGCACAGACACACAGTTATTCTTTTTATCATGAAATTATGTGTTATTGCTTTTTAATTTAATACTAACAACTAACATACAATACCTTGGTGCAGTGAACAATTAAAATTAGATTTATTTCATTTACAAAATATTATTTGCATAAAAAGAAATGTGTACATAATAGTAATGATACAATACTTTTATTTGGAATTACATTTAATCTTTTGTGGTCTGGTAATAAATTATTTTTATTATTAATTATTGTTTAAAGCTCGACATCTTAGGGTATTGTAAATATATTTTTTTATTTGTTGTAAAAACCATTAATAACACATATTGTGTTATCATATATTTCATAGTAATGATGTAAGTTATTACTTATTATTGAAAACATTATTCTACATACGAATTTGATTTATTTTCAATTTAATTTTTAATGGCAATAGAATTATTAATTTTAATTTTTTTTGTTTTTAATATAAGTGTTGAAATTGTTATGATCAATTGAAGCATAATGATATAAATGTATACATTTTTTTCTCATCCTCTTGATAAATCAAACTTAAGTGTGAAGTTTACTATTATTGATCCGCGGCATTGATGAATATTTATTTTAAAGTGCGATAATAATCATATTAATTTATGGAAAACGGTTTCAAGTAGATATCGGCATATAAATAAATGTCAAAATTTTGTTTATGCTTAATTTTTTTTTTTTTTTTAAACAGCAATACTATAATTTCTTTCAATTCCAATGAAAATGTTCAAGTTCCAATCAGATTGCTCCTTCTTCATTTTATTGTTATGTACTGTACAATTTAAAATAGGTATTTTAAATATCTACTTAATTTTTACATCTTAATATTTCCTGCTAGTTATACTTATTTTTAATGGATGATATTATTTTTATTATTATACTTAACTTGTTCTCTATGTAGGTACTCAATTGAAAAATTAATTATGCGTAATTGTTGATTATGTACTATACAAATTTACAATATTTAAAGGTAAACAACCATGCAATTTTCAGATTAGCACAATACTCATTTAGAACTCGGAAACACCAAATATCCTTGTTAAGTTCCTAGAGTAATGTACTTGAGTAAATGTGAAAATTGTTTAGTACAATTTAAGTACTAGGTTTATTTTTATTTTTATTCTATGCCTGGAAATGTTAATTCAATAAAGTTTTGTCCATCGAGCATTATATAGTAAAATAAAAACTGTATGCCTGTAATTATTCAATGTCTCACCGAAAAGCAGAGACTATAAATCTTATAATATATGATTTAAAATACCTTATTTAAATTGGAATATTTCTAAATACAAGAAGTTAGGTCATTAAATCTAAGAGACAGTATCATATTATTATGTGTTTATGGCATGTCCCCGAACATAAATGAAGGTTGATTATTAGTGAGGATATAATTTTAAAAACCATACTTTTTTATATGAGTATTATATTTCAATTAAATATAATTATGTTATTCACTACAGATTATCTAATTTAATATAAGTCACGTATATTTTTCCTTAAATTATACAGTTTAAAATGTTTGCTTAAAATCTTAGATTTTTTTTTCTTTAGTTTTCTTACAAAAATATTTTTAAAATGTTTGGCTTTAAGATAATAATAATTTGGATATAGCTATTGAATAATAAGAAAATTAACTGTAACGAGTGAATTTCAACTTAACACCCACTACTTTTTCTTCTTTATGTAAAATAATAACAAAAACCAATTTACTCGTTATCCAAACCTCACTACCAAGACGTGGTTTATGGGATGTTTTTGCTAAATATTTCCCTCCAGAATACCCACAGTAAATTGTAAAATATTATTTTTCTGTTTCAAGTAATGATTACCTATAGGTAAATTAAGTAAATACCGAAATTTTGAGTTAAAAATTTAAACTGCTTATTAAAACATAAACGCATCTTTTATTACTATGTTGTTGTTTTAAATTATTTAGGTACTTTAATTGATTATTTATTTTATCACTGAATTTTATTATGCAATAGTTCGTTATTTAGATAACTCGAAAGCGTAAAAATAATATTACTGGGAAAATGTTCTAAAAGTTTTTCCAGGATTTTGCTCTCTACTAAATATACTTCTTTAATATTTTGTCTAAAGTTTTCAAGTCGTAAAATTATTTTACACCTTCCTGATTAAAAGTCATTTTCCACGCTGTACAAGTTCAAGAGGATTTCTAAGCCTCTGTTTAAAATTATGATATTCTCTATCCTGGTCGTATCAGCCGAATATCGTTCGCAATTTAAATGTGCACAGTTAATTTTAACGTTGTTCAATACTTGTGATAATCACCAAATGAAATTGGAGTCTATAATATAAATTATAATATTATTCTATAGTTTGTAGAGCACTATTAAGAGCTTCGTTCATCCCACTCAAACAATAATCAAGTGGTTTTGGGTCGAATTAATATGTGAACTGATTAATCACACACTATAATATATACAATCCGGAAGGGAGGATATTCTTGAAATGATACGAGTTGCATCCGGACATTACACACACAAACCAAAAGCTAAATACTTCAACTAAAGTCAGGTTTCAATCTCGATTACATACAATTTCTCACCTGTAAGTTTCCTATAATACTAAATTCAATTTATTTTAAATGTCTATAAAAAACGCAAAATATTATAAATATTGTATCCTGCAGTTGTTTAGAAAATTATAATATATAAATATAAATAATGGGTGAAAAATACAAATAGGTACTTACATTTATTCACTTTCGAATTACAATAAATTTAGCGTCAAAGGTTTTGAGTAAAACTTTCCGATAAATGTACCTACTGAATTCACAATACTATGTGTTTTTCTGTAGGTATCAGACATAGTAGCAATAAACAATACTTGGATCTTAAATGGTAGGCGGTGGTTTGTAGAAAATAGGGTCTAATTCACTAATTAGTACTTGATGAATCAAAATTAAAAATATCCCCAGTTATTTAATTTAAATTGATTTAAATAAATTCGTACAAAATTCATCAAAATCCAGAAAATTGGAAAATTTGCATATTATTTTGTAGTTAAAAGTGAATTAAATTTTTTAATTTATCATCAAAAGGTGAAACAATTTAGTACAAGATTCCTCAAAAGTTTATTCACAGAAAATTTATAAATAAAAGTTAAACTTTTAATCACAATTGGGGTTTTTTTTAAGAATATTTGATGTTCAAATGTTGACAACTTGAGGTATTCAACTAGAGAAGAACGGTTTTAGTTTTTTTGTTCTAATTCAAAAACATTTTTTGTCCGGATTTGATATCTTACACCTTAAGGCTTAAAGTATATAATTATAATTTACTATAGATGGTTAATTTTTCATAGCGTTTAAAGAAAATGTAAGCTTTTTCCTAAATTAGCGATATTAATATATGTATAGGTAGTAAAATATACATATTAAAATAGAGTGACAGACCATCCTTGGCACTGCGTGCTTTTCTTACAGTAAGAATTGTAAGAATTTTATGTTTTTTTTTTTACCTCAATAATTTGAAAATTACTTGGAACTTTTGCTCCAATTTGCTATTAGCAATCGTCCTCAAATGTTTACTGTTCCAAAAGGTGATTACAAACACTCAAACACCAAAAAAAAATTTTAAAATTTGATTAAATCATTGTAAACCATTACATTCATCACTCTACTAAGAATCTAAATAACATATTAAATGCATCGCATTGTTCACTGTTTTATTAATCTTAAATAGAATATTAAATTAGCCAACTTTTTAATTCAAATATACCCTCTGTCTGAGGTTCGGTCTTATTAAAAGTTTAAATTATTATCCTATTCACCATAATAAAATTCTGACAGTAGGTACACAGTGTACAGAGTATAATGTTATACTACTTTTGTATTATATTAATAATTGTTATACCTTATAATATTATATAATTTTATACTTTTGTACATATTATACGGTTTACGTTGCAAAACTCTTGACTTTATTTATTTTAATAACGTGTAGATTATTAAAATTGTTCTCCGACATCACTGTAACATCGGCTGGACAAAATAATTGTTATAATTATTTTTTTTTTTTTTTCATTTCCCATATCCGAACAAAAAATAATTGTTTGCTACTACTTCAGAATATGACATATAGTCGATTGTTTCTGCCGTTTTCCTTGATACCACTATTATTATAAGAGACAATAAATTACGAAACTATGAACATTTTAATTTGATTTGAATCGTTTGAGAATTTTATTTATGAGTCTCTCTGAAAACGGGATGGAGAACATTGAAAAATGTAGGAGTAAAAGCAGAACGAGATGTGAAGGGAAAGTGTGAAAGAGAAAGAACGATTTAGTGATTCAGATGAGGGAGAAGAGAAAGAGAGATAAAGAAATACAGATGTGGCGAGGAGAAGGTGCTCGGAGGGAGGGTAAGGATTATGGGATTGCCGGTCAGGAAATTCAAATTTAAATATTTATGAGTCCACTACCAGTCATGGTATAGTTATACCCTCCCCTTAACCCTTAACGGCAAAACTGATTGCGTCCAAGGCTATTCTGGCGTTTCAGTTTGAGTTGAGCCACCCTGTAGTCACTGGAAATAGTTTCATTAAAGATAACATTATAAATAATACTAAATTAAAAACGAAATACAAATAACGAAAGATACTTAACTTCACACATAAAACCAAATAAATGGAAGTCATTAAATTCATGGTTTATCTGGTTTTATAAATTTAATAAGTTTATATTTTTAATGTTACGAAGGTTTCTACTTTCTAAATATCTTTCGTAAACTTTGCTAAAACTGTATTTTCACATTATCTTATGAAGCTTAAAAAAGATTTTAAATTATATGGAGATTATGTAGTAATCTAATTTAAACATTAAATTGTCAAGTTTGATGAAAGTTAAAAGGAAATATCATATTTTGTTATTCTTTTCCTATATTAGTAAAGTTTCAACCTAACCCACGGAAAGTCAATAATTCAAATATTCACAGCTTTCACCGACTTAAAATCTTGGCCTCCAGTCGTTTGAACTTTCAAATTATTGTTATCATAAGCTAGACTATTATTATTCAATTCAATGTTGTTATTAAGTTTAAATAATTTTCATAATAATAATAAATATGGTTCTCAAAGTATTTATTTTCTCTTTGTTTGCACCTTCTAAAACCAAAATAAAAATGTGAAATATTTAAGAAAATTATTATTTTGATAATAAACATGGTAATTATTGTACTCGCGGTGTAATAGAGTTCCTAATATCATATTGTTGTATTGTTAGGTATATTTATCGTATTAAATTGATGAGCGTTATGTTGCGGCCTCTTGTTATTGTCCTCTCGACCTATCGTCCAATGAATTATGATGGCCGAAGCAACCGCACAAAACCCAATGCAAATAATTAATTACACAATAACCAAAACTGATTAAATTTGACCCGTTCACATATGATAAGATTATACCATGTTTCAGGGACCACTGCTGATTGCATTCGTGTCCATGATATAATACGCCAACCGGTCGGAGGCGGCAGTGGCTCTCGTGACACTGGGGAAAACTAAAATTCATTACCACTCTACCCTCTATCTCATTGCGTCTTCAATTCTGAAAATTGATTAGCCCCGCAGCAAACGCCGCCGGCGATGTCAGCGGGTATCAGTTATGTTGCCCATCGTCGCTTATCCCGTTGTCGAATCAAGATACATCTCGACCGTTGGTCAGCGCTTTTGAAACTTATTGCTCACTACTTTTGATTACACCATTTAATTATATATTCGAAAACTATACTCGAAGTAATATACAGGACCAGTGATAAAAACGGGTATAGTGATCGCAAACAATTACAAATGCCTCACGATATTTGCGTCGATAAAAAACTAAACTAAAAATCCAACAGCCTTTTTCTATTTCTATTTCTCAACGCCTTACCCATGGAATTTCATTCAGTTTTGGTTGATCTTCCGACGATTAGGTGTAGAGAGCAAATGTAGAAGACTAGTATTCCTTTACGAAACTCATTGGTTGTAGACATTACATGATATTTCCAGCAATCTCACTATAGGTAGGTATACAAAAGAGGAATCTAACGCGGTCGATGGACTTTTTTTCTACGAAACGCTTCTTATTTAACCTATAAAACCTCTAACAGCAATGATAATGTAATTATGCAATATTAATGGCCTTTTAAGAGACTGTTTGAAATCTAATTACGAGTAAATATTAATGTATTTTTTATATTTCAGACAGCAAATGTACCTATTTATTATATTTATTGAGATTTTGTGAAAGATTATATTATCATAAAAATATTAAAACGGAAAATCAAAATTCTTAACTTGGCCATATACATTATAAAAACTTAAGTTCATTTTTCATAATGTTTTTTAATTTATTGAATTAGTTTGATTTAAATAAAATAATAAACTATATGTACTAATTAGTAAATTGTATAAATATAGATATACATATATTTACACATTGTATGTAGGTTAGGTTAGGTTGCATTGTATAAATATACATGTATTAAAATATAATACATTTGAGACGAAATAATAACAATAAAATGTAATTAAAAAACGTATTTTTAGATGCACAATTCGTATTAAATTAAATTGATATCATACATTATCCTGCACTTCATGAGTAAACTATAAGAAACTTAAATTTTAGATAAGTAATTTATTTAACTAACATATTATGATATTTACATACACGTGTTACCTATATGAATGGGCTGTAATAGTTGTTTTAGAACTTAAACACTAGATTTGCTACACTACGGAATTTGTTGAGTTCGTTATAAATCATAAAATAATCAAATACAATTTTTAACCAAACGTTTCATTATATATTCTATATTTGATAGTGTAGGTTTCGTATTAAGTAATAAACTATTAATGGTAGACGATATAATGTAATTGATATTGATGAAATGTTAAAATAATTCATTTTTAAATGATTTTAGCGTTTTTTTTTGGAAGTTAAAATATTTCATTAATGTTTTATGCAGCAGCACCTATACATTTGAAAGTATATAAAACCAATTATTTTAATTTTCAAGAATATCGTAAATAACGTTACTTTAATAAGCAAGCAAACAAACTGTTTTAACAATAACTTCACCAAATTAAGTACTAAAAAGAAAATGTTCAAACAATAGTTTTTAATGTGTTAATTTTGTAATAGGATTAGAATAGTAATAAAATTATAAGATGTCTGCCAATTTTTTTTTATCATACACCTACATGATTTCACATACGTCACATTTTGAACGTTTTATATATTTTTTATATCCAGGTAATGCATGTTTCATTGTATATAGTGATATTAGGGTATAAATCTTCTCAAGATATTTGTATCACCTGACAAACAAATTTCGAAACGGCTGACATTTTTCATATACGAATTATGGTAAATGTCAAGCCGGAAGTTATTCGCTTCGATACTGCGGTATTCTAGTATACAGTATACCTACGCTTGTATAATAATAATAATAATAGTAAAAAAATAGGTCACCCTCATATCCGTTTTCAAAAAAAAAAAAACATGTATGTACCTACATTACAATATTATATTATATCCTGTTAACTATAACTATCGTTTATTATTAGTATTTCACTTTACAGTTAACATCGAATTCAGTATGTATTTTATCTTTTCTCCTGTAAACTCAGACAATAGAACTATTATCTTAGTGGTGTTATATTGTTATGTTTAGTCTCCGGTTGAAACAATTAAGGAGAAAAATATTATTAATAGTCTACTGTATCTATATTCTTTTGAAGACACTATTATATTGGTTTATGTAGTATACATATACATTATACATGTACCAAAAATAAAGTTCAATGCATTTTTTTGTTTAGTCAAATCGTAAAACATTAAAGCTTGTACATTTGAATGTGCAAATAAATTTAATATAGTTTAACTAAAACGAAAAAATAAATTTATGAACAAAATATTTTAATAACATTTGAGTCCTTAAAAATCGATTAAATCATTGTACTGAATAAGTCATGCCTAATATACGTTGTCTATTAGGAAAATATGATTAAACAATGATCCCGATTTATATATTATAAAAATAACAAACAATACAACAACAAAGCAAGTAATAAATATGTCGCAGTGTTACGCAGTCAATAGTAATTAAATCATTAACAGATGTTTTTTTTCATGCACAAAACCTAACTAGCAAGTTATATTTATATGGTTTTGTGCTTCCTACATTCTCAGAAACCGTTGGCAGCCGCAAGAAAATAAGGCACGCTATTTACATTATAGGTGGAAAAATATATTTTCTTTGGTGACCTGACTTGAAAACTAAAACTGTGAATCGAATACAATAAAGAAAGAGAACATCGCGTGTAAAAACACTCTTTATACATGTCCGTTGCAGTTCAATGGAATAACATATCCTTTATAAGACCCCTGATGAAATATCTAATATCAAAGTACCCATTTGCAGTGTTCAAATTATTTGGTGCAATATTTTTTGTACATTTCAAACAGCGAGACGTGTTAAAATGTGGGCAAGTGCGTACCGCTCTGCTGTACTGCAGGCGTCGAGTGGGTCACTGTAATGGATGTGTTAAATTTGAATTCAATGATATAATATCACTGTATGCGAAAAACGGTTGTGAGTGGAGATGGTCTGTCAGCCTATATCGACTATCAAGTATAATATTTCATGATAGTATGTATGTTTGCTATTAAAGTAATTTCTTTTACCATCAGTATAGGTACTACTCTATGGTTTGATTTAATGTTTTCCGAAAAACATTGAATTTATTATATTATGAAGCATATTTAATTATTATATAATACTGTGAATATATTTACATTGTATTAAATTTGTATTATAATTATTAACAAACAATAAGTTAATGCCACCTTACCAGAATAGTGTAAATAGGTTAATTAAATAAAAATTCTGTTTTTCCATATTTTTTTTATTTTTCTCTACTCTTTTGAAACCTACTGAGAACTTTTTACTTTATTGTTTTTCTCATAATCTAAAATATATAATATAATTACATTATTATGAAATTACTATGTAACTTGCACTAAGCGATATCAGTTTTATTTTATTTAATTTTTTTTTAAAAAATTCAAATAATGGAATGTGTTATAATTGTAACACTGTTACCATTATCTGAATTATATTATGTAACCAATGCTAGTAGTTAATAACACCACACAGTTTTGTCAACGCCTATATCCATTTTGGTTTAAATAAAATAAAATATGTATCATTCATAGAATACATAATATTATTTTTTATTTGGTATTATTATATTATTTACAGAGTATAAAACACAACGGAAATATAATATGGCGATTATTTTAACAGAAAACACTCATCACCTACAAAAATGTTAACATTTTTGAAAATATTTACTTAACTGCATAATGTACTTTCTAAAAAAAATTGTTTTTACTACTTTTTATAGATTTTATATAGTATGTCTTTAAGTGATATAAGAGCTTTTAATTTTATGTTTTCATGTTCAAAACCAGAATATTAATAATGTTGTTATCTATAAATAAAACTTTAAAAATGTCAAATTTCTATAATATTAAAATTCTCAGAAAAATGTTCTGTTTGTTGGACAGTCAATATTTCCAAAAAAAATGTATTATTATCGTTATATTTTTTTCAAAATAATCATCTAAATTATAATTATTAATCATTATATGTTTGCTTACCTAAATATACTTGTATAATAAATCAATGAAATAAAATTCCAACCATAATGTTGTAAATAGTATAATAATAAATTGAAACAAATATGAAACAAAATGAATTCTGTTCTATATTAAATTCAATATTGTATTTTGAAAATGAAATTATACTATTTAAGAATATATTTTTTCTTCTAAATTCAGTGTTTTTAAAAAAGCTCAATTATTTTTATGTGTATAAGATATATAAGTCTGCACAACTTTGGTATGTCTAGATATTTCAGTGTCCTTCATAATACAATAATTAACATTATTGGACATTATAGATATTGTAAAATGAAATAGTTATAAGTTGACACTAATTAATTCAACATTTATTATTAGTAGTATTTACTAAATCAAAGTTCATGCAATTATTAATTATGTGTTTCATTGTGCGTTGTTGCTTTACATTTGTAAAATTATTCATAACATTAATTAATAAACCACACAGTTAACATATTTTATATAATGATATAAAATATAAATTAAAATCGAGTCTTTGGAGGCAACTTTAGTTCCCTTTATGAGTATACGCGTTTAAAATTGTCTGTGCACTTCGTATTTTATATTCTGCGAAGCTACGTAGTCTGTATACTACTCATCTTTTCTATATATTTTATTGTCTTTCATAATCTTGGATTTTATTTCGGTTCTTGATTGGAATCAAATACTGTAAAATATGAATCTAACAAATATCGTCTTAATAATATCATATTATGTTCCTTTAGTTTTAAAATACAATATTAGAATTGGTTTTATCTGTATTAATGATGTGATATCTGTGTTGAAATAGACAATTAATACATTTAGACCTGTCATGAATTACTTTAATAAGAAAACATCAAGTCAGTAAACATAATTTTCCAAGAAATCCTTGATTAATTGCAAACTTATAAGAGGATACATTTTGTAAAGAACATCGCACATCAAAATTAAATTATTGTGCAATAGCATGACGTTAACTGTTAAAGTATAAAAGCATTCCGCTTTCTATATTTTTAATTTAAAATAATATAACAAATAATATTTGAAAATATGATGCAATACGCATATAATTAAAACATTTTTAAAATTGTAATGTTTCACGAAAACCGAATATATTATTACTATATTATAATATAGATATGGGCATTAATAATCTGAAATAAGAATCAGATACTTAGTCTTAATAAATGTGTTGGATGATGCGCTGAAGTGTGTGTGTTAGTGTTTTTAAGAATATTTTTGGATTTCTCAAAGAACAAAGTAACGGTGTTCATCTTTTATCTGATTTCAGCACTATAGGCAAAAATTATAATAGACTAAAACGTGTAGCATGCTATTTTTAATAGGATAATTTTTATTTCTGACTTCCTATACAATTATTTAAGTTCAATCTTGTAATAGAGTGATTTGATTAGGAAAACAAACTGGTCAAGTTTGAGGGAAAGTCAAACAAGAATAGTCAATGCTTCTCGAAGTACCATTATAATAACTTAAAGGTCACAAACTTTGAAACTATATTACTAGGCGCCAAGCGTCTTATATAGGTAGGTAGAAAAAGCTATCAAATACTATACAATTTTCTTATTTATATGAAAACTAATTAGAGAAACTAAGATTTGTATAAAACGAAATTGTATTATTAATTAACTATAATACTTTAGCTCATGATGAGCAATAATTATAGTTCTTTTTTCTTAAATTGATTATACTAAAAATAAAAATAAATTACTTAATTTTAAATTAACCAAAAATACTATAATATGGTTAAATGAATATTGTATTTCAACTTATGAAAAATTGCTGATAATTTTACTGTTCATTTAATTATTTATAATATGCATCCCAGGATTTGCTCATGATTTTAGAGAAACCTAAAAACATATTGTGATTAGGAAAAATTATGAAAAAAGTTACCTACGATTTAACTAAATCTTAAGATTTAAAAATAAAACAGTGGCAATTAATTTATAGTAGTCCGAATAAATAGTTTATAATAGGATACATCACGTTATTTTTCCGGTCCTCTTTGAATTATAACAACGATAACAGAATAGGATTTAAAATTTTTCGGAATATTGCACAAATAAAATTTTTCAGATTTAACATAATCATACAAGAGTGTCAAGTACTTTCAATGCTCAGTAGTAGAAATTTAGTATGTTTTATTGAAATTTCCTTATTGATAAATAGGTATATGCATTGAACGAATATTCCTTTTTTACATCCTAAACGCGTCCTTCTATTTTGCATATAGCTAAACAGAGAACTGCTGCCATTTATAAGATATCTACACCGAAACCAATGTCAATCGTTATCTTGTCGAGCACTTTTTATCGAATCCCATCCAATATACACCTTCTATACATCGTTCCACAAACTACAAGAGTCAATAGTTTTGATCATTTTTATGCAATGCGTCTGAGCTTGTACACACAAGATAATAGCACGCAAGTGCATAACAAATCACGATGACTTGTAGCTAACACTGCTTAATAGTAAAGACGAAAGTTTGTGTATCAGCGTTGTACTACAACAACACAGCACAAATTATATATTTAAAATTTGCAATAATTCTTCATCCATTATTAATCATAGGTTAATTTATTTTCAAGTTCAATTTTGGTGTAATTTAAAAACTAAGAATTAAAAAAAAAAGATTGAAAAACAGAAATAATCTTTACGAAATTCTTTATTGATATATGCAAGTTGAATCTAATAATCACTTATTGTGTGTTTTATTATTGTCACTTAAATGTCTACACAGTATTATTTAATTGAACGATGTTTTTTTTTGAATTTTAAATTGTATGCGTTTTGTGCTTGAAGCAGTATTATTCTTACTCCATTTTGTACCCTTATTTTATATTTTTGGTATCCAAATAATAATTAAATGTAAAAAATGTGTTTTTATTTCCAGCATCCCTCAAAACTTAAACACCCAGGGCAAGTGTCTCAGAGAACTACTTATATTATAAAAATACCACTTAAGCAAATAATGAATTCATAAAATGCATTTTCAATTATATCATAATTAAAAGTTAAATTATGAATATCTTTAAATTTAATATTCTAAATAACGTTATAATATCATCAAGATACTACTTAAAGTTTATTTTACTTTTATATCATTTTTAATTCCTTTAAATTGAATACAATTTTTAAATCATTTAACATTATATTGGTGTAAAAATTGGCATAGATGCTAATATTTTTAGTAATTTTAAATTGAAGTATTGAAGTAATGGTTAGTACATGTGTGGTATATTTTATAGTGAATGAATAATAAGCAAATAGTAAGAATAACTAAATAAATATTTGGGTGGTTATTTATGCGATGAAAACCAATAGGATATCGAACCTAGCACGTAGCAGAGAGGTTTTGTTTTTATATATATTGTCTGAAAAGTCAGTTTATGAAACGTTGATAAATAGAGGGGAAGCTTCTTTGCTTGTCTAGGTGGAGAAGAATTCGGTAGCTCTCCGACCGTTTGATTTATGTGCCACCTTTTCACATACCCTTTCCGACTTTAAAAAATAAAACCTTATTCAGTCTTAAGCGTGTAAACGTGCAAGTCGCCGGCGTTAAATTGGAACGGCCCGAAATAAATATACGAGAAATCTGAAAACTAAAACGTCTGTCTTTTTTTCACCATGGTGGAAGAATAAGTATAAAATATGAAAAAAATTGTATACAAAACACACCAAACAATATTGTATCTTCGTTGGTCCCTGGAGCTTTCAAACTAATGCGCTCTGACGCCGAAAAACTCTAGTTATATTTGATATATTATTATACGCGTTAAAAGGGGTTTTGGAAAAAAATAAAAATAATATACAAACGAGTAGAAGAACGGTGGTGGTGGTAGTACAACAATGTAATCGGAATAAGGTTTTTCCACCCAAAAACGCATGGTACCAAATTAAGGAACCGATTTTGTTTGGAAATTCATCTGTGGGTGGGAAAAATTCGGTGATGTGAAAAAACCCACTAGGGGATTTTATACACTTCCTTTTTGCTCTTATGTCAAAAAATGTACGCATTTCGTGCTTGAGAGGATAGACATAGAGTTTAATCATCGCTTTGTGTTGTTTTAGTACTCTACATCGCGCGGAGACAGCCACAAAAGAGAAATACTTCAATAAAGTGAGATGGAGAGTGTAAGGCAGAGATAATTTGTTTTTGTACAGGTTCCTGTTGACTTGAGAGTAAATAGTTCAAGTGGGTAGGTGTTATTTACGTTGGTGGATCAGGAAAACTAAGAAGAGACAATGAGAGATGGAGTGGGAGAGAATAAGAGAAGAGAAGAGGAAAAGAAATAAAAAAGCAAAAAGGAGAGAGAGAGATAGATGGATAGATACGGATAAAGCGAATGAGAGAAAAACTAAACAATGATACGGCACAAACAACGACAATGACACTGATTGTTAATTATAAAAGTTTTGACGAAAAGGATAGTATATTACGTGATACGGGTGTCATTAATGCAATCAATCATGAGTGAAATAATAACATAAAACACTATAATTTTCTGTGGGTAATGTTTGCGTGTTCTGACCAGATTAAATACTGTTTTTTCCACGTGTATTAAAAAAAAAGAGAAAATAGAGTTATTTCAATTCAATGTCATTCAGGGTCTTTTTTCCTAATGAAAACTGTTGGTGCTTTCGTGACGCGCTCTAAAAACATGAATAACGCACATTGGCCTATCAACTGACATTAGGCAATATATAAAAATGCAATAGTATCATTATTGTATTAGGAAATTAAATTGCTTCGATTTAACGTACTGTATTTAACGGTAACCTTACAGTTTACTGGAAAATATGGTTGGTACCTGGAACGAATTGCTCCACTTTTGGCAAATAAATTACAGGCACAGATGTATTATTCATAATTATATGCAATGTTTAATTTGGTACTTAAGATAATTGTAATATATTGCTTTAGAGTTTCAGCGAAGTGATGAATGTGTTAGTATTGCAATGGTATATTTTAGACTTTTAGAGAGGCGGAGTTACAATTGGTTGGAAATTGATGGTTTTTATTATTTATTATATTTTATTATGAATACTTTTTCCTGTTGAGAGAAGTGCTCAAAAAGTTTTATGCGGCACCTTTGTCTTTTATAGACTGGAAATCGTGTCTAGATGGTAATTTGCAGAGACATTTTTCGATTTTCTCAAAACTTTTTCTAAGCGTAAGGAAAAACTTCCGACAACCATCGATAATTTTTGAAGAAATGTTATTGCTGAGTGGTTTTAATCCTGTTCCACTCAGAATAGTTATTCGAATGTGATGATTTATCATTTCTTTTAAATTTAATATCACAACACACCACTATTCAATTCTGTAATAAGGGAACCGAGATGACTGCCTAGCATCTGGTTTATTATCATTTTTAACAAAATACTATTAACGAGTACTAAAAAAATGTGTAAAATGTTTCATTATAATTGAATATTCATTACAATATTAAGAACAACAACAAAATATTCTTTTGATTTATTATTGATAGTTTAAATACAACTTTTTAAAATGTATTGTTAAAAAAAAAAAACTAAATTGTACATGCAGAATATTTTTCAGTCGTCGTATTATTTACCTCTGGCGAATGAAACACTGTGCTGAGATATTACAATTTAAATAGATCGTCACCCACCGCGTCCAAAAAAACGACTATGAGATGTCTTGATTAAAATCGTACATGTTGACATTTTTTTGCGCTTATGAGATACAAGTACAAAGAAAATCAAAAATCGAAATACAATAGGTCCGAAGTAAAAACCGTTCTCGATTTTTGATCTTAATGGCGCTGTGCCGCTATACGAAAGCCACGAAGCATTATACTCATTCTGTTCGAAAGTGTCCACAGAAAAAAAAAACATTTTCGTGAAAACAATCGATAGCTGTCTGTGGTTTTGAACCAAATATTAAACGGTTATTTATTAAATGTACAGAAAAAATATAATTTTAACTTAAGCTGATCCTAACGGAAACTACGTGGGAGAATATTCTCCCATTTACAACACACAAAAATACATTGTTTATCTAATTGGTTCTATTTAAATTCAAGTTTTTAAATTAATTTTATTGCGACAAACCATCGTCATTGATAGGTATGGAATGGAAGTCATGTTGGATTAACGATTGCTTAGGCCAGATTAAATGTTGATTCTTGTTACTATTATTAATTAATAATTTATAATTCTATTGAATTACAATAAGTTGTTTTCATAAATAATGTGCACATATTATTATTTCAATAATTTATAATAGTTAATTTAAATGTAATTACATTATTTGAGTATAGGTACTTACGAATTGATTTCAACACGTCAAATTTCTTATTTCAAATAAGTTTGACTTACCTGAAAGAAGAAAAAAAAATTAATCGATACATACCTATTTACAATACATCAAATAGTAAATAAGCATAATACTCATTGACATAACTATTAACCTAACCATAAACTGCTTGAGACATATATATTAACATATAACCATTACTTATATTACGATACACATACCGGCAAATACCTTTATGGACGTATTAACGAGGAAAAAACGGTTTAAAAAATAAGACCATTTAAATGGTTAAATAATTATATTATTATATAATACAGAATTAATACGTGCCTCGACTTGGTCGGGTTTCATAGGAGTTTATCGGCATATCAAACGGTCAAACAACAAGACGTATTAAATGGTTGAAATTCTTTCGCTTAAACCCGATCTATAATATTGATACATCGATTTTTTACGCCACAATAAAACCGCCGCGGTTGTAGCAATATGGGCTCAATACCAAAATAAGCGTATGTGTATGCGAGTAGAAAAAAAATTATACACTTACTCGTGAATTTATATGTATATTTATCCTCAGTCAAAGTGCAGTTAAATATTGCTGGGGAAATCTCGCGCACGCGCACCACAGACACACACACACACACACACACACACTTGATTAACTCAACCAACCGTATCTTATATTTTATAGGTACGCCATGTATATTATTATTATTTTATATACACATATATATATATATATATATAATGTGTATGTTTATCGTCCATCATCACTCGAACAATTTTATAGGCGCTCCGGGTGCACTATATGCAAATCAGTGAAGTAGTGGTGGTGCGTCGTCGACGACGGTGGTTGCCGCCTCCGGGCGAATTGTCATGGTTCCATGAATATTATTACGATATGTGCGTGTGTGTGTGTGTGTGTGTGTGTATGGAGGTGATAATATAAAAAAAAAAAAAAATGATAAAAAAAAAACTATGTGTGCGCGACTAAATATCGCGTAGCGCGAACGTGTTGCGCGAGTAACACGTCTATACTCTCCGTTCGCGTAGCTATTTTAAATTTTCTTCCTTTTTATTTATTTTTCTTATCTCGTTTTTTTTTCATCTTTTTTTTCTTTTACGATCGCAGAACAGCGGTGTCGACGAAAGTGGTAGTCCCGGTTCGCACGTTTTTTGTTTTTTTTTTTACAGCCGTAAATCGACTCGTTCTCGTATAACACGCATCCGAAAATGTATAGTTTATTCTTACCGATATTATATTATACACGGCGGTTAAAATGAAATCACGAGTCGCAGTCGCAGTAATGATATTATATAATATTATGTTACTGCTGCAGAGAAGTAACGCACTGGAGACGGAGAAAACATAATTTTAATAATTTTACCATAGGTAGTCGGGCAGGGGGGGGGGACGTCAGGGAGGAAAATAAATTGGTCGATTCAGGCATTTCAAACATTTTTCTGTTCACGGTGCACCTACGTGCTTTATACATAAGCACATAACTATTTAGCCTTCATGCAGTTTTTTTATTCCAATGTCCGGTATTTTTTATCTTACACATTCGGGCTAAAATATGTAAAATAAACTATAAAATACCACATAGTCGGCTTTTTAGTGATCACTATTGACACCACCATATTATAATAATAATAAAGATCAACATTTGAGGAATTTTTTATGAAATATTATAACAGCCAGCGACTTAAATAATTGAAATTTACATAATATGTTTCATAGCATTCTTGGCGTCAATATACTACACTAATTCACATAAACAAATAAGTTAAGTATTGAGCGAAAAATGTACAACGGTAATTTTAATTTAGTCTTATCAATATTGGTACTAAATGTGATTATTAAGACACTTAATATGGAAGAATAAGTTAAATGGATTTTTATAAATATTCCTCAATACAATATGTAGGGTGTAACAGAAAGAACAGACAAATGCAATTAACTAAACCATGACCTTTATTCTTGTCGATTAAAAATAAAATATTCAGCAATATGATATTGTTTATGATAAAAACTATAATCTTGATTAGGACAAACATTATTACATAGTTAGTTAATTACATTTTTCAGCTTTTTAAAGTACAAAATGTATTTATTTTTTTGCTTATTTATTTGGTATTTCTTCAGATCGTAATTACGTGTGTTGTAATTATTTAACTTGAAATCAATGACAGGATGAATACCGATAAAAATGTCAATTTCCAAAATTTTATACGAATAGGATTTCCTGGCCTTTACTGTGGAAAAATCAATGTGTCATATTTTAACCTCTTCATATGAAGTATTGAAGGGCCCAATCATTATAGCGAAACATCTTTTCCGGTAGTTACGTATAAATAGCAGAAGTTTTAGAAATCAAAAACTTTTGAAAAAAAAATACCATTAGGTAATAAGTTATATAATTTGAAATTGTATAACCTTTAATGAATATCAATAAATAGGATTCCATTTATAATACAATAATTGTGAGAATCCTTAAACTATTATTTATTTTAAAAAGTTACATTTTAATTTACTCAATAACATTTGAAAGTTGAAAATTCACTCTTAAGAATCTCACTTGTCATCTCAAACTGGTGATTCGATCAATTAGAGAACATTTTTAATTAATCATGTTCAAAATATTACATAAAATTAGTAGTTTTTCTTTCAATAAATTGTAACTTCTCTTTAATTTAATTTTTTTGCGATTTTAAAATATATTTTATGTAATTTTAGTTAAAAAAAATTAATTATAACTTCACATCTAATATTATATTCGAGTCCAGATTTAGGATTATTTTTTGATTTTATAGTTTAATGAGTCAACTTAAAGTCCCTAAATAGAATCTTTCATTTCAAATAAATACAGTAACTAATATTTATATCTACTCTAAAAAAAAACACTTTCCTATACGATATTGAGGAAATAAAAATCTAAAATCCACAGGAAATATTCTTAGAAAATTCAAATTCAAATTGTAGTAACATTCAAAATTAAAACACCCAAATATATCAAAATACATTAATAAATCTTGACGATTTGATTACTTCTAACGATAACTGAAAACACGTATATCAGGGAATAGAGTTCAACAAATACTAATTTAAATATAAATTCTATTTTATCACCTTTGATAATTTAACCAGATGATTTTACTGGGACTTTAGGAAATTTTTTAGGCAATAAAATAAAGTTTGCGATATTAATGAATGGAGAGAAAACGATAAATTAAAATTCTTTTCTATTTTTGTAAAAGGCACCTTTTTAGAAAATCTCGAAGATCAAAAATAAAATTGGTTATGGAAAGAATAAGATTAGACATTTTTTAAAAATTTCAATCCACAGACTCAACACAGTATTAAAATTTAAACTACAGAAACGTAGACAAGGTGATAATGAATCTATTACAAGTCACTTAGCCGAAATAGAAAAATTATTTAGGCATTTTAATAGGCACGTACGACATAAATGTAGCAATAATGTTTTTATCTAGTAATTAAAATGCGGGCACGCTTATCGTTTAAATAACGTATATTAATTCATAAACATAATAAATCTGTCTAAATATTTGATTTTATTAATATAAAATAAATGAAACAAAGTACTGTTATAGTATCATAAAAAAGGTATATTATAATATAATGATCGTATACCCATGTGGCTGGTGAACTGCATATGCAATTTATCTTCATCTCGTATGTAATATATAGCTCGAGGAAGGTCGTAAAATATAAAATTAAATATAATACTTCTGACATATTATTAAAGGTTGTAAGATGTTATGAATTGTTTGTATGCACAGCAGTTTTGACGGAATCTCATAAAATTATACCAACGGTTCAATAAGTAGCTATTGCAGGATACACACTTTTGTAGAAGAGTGATTAAGATGTGTTTTTAGTTTTGTATTTGCATGATTGTGAAAAAAAGAATAGTTTCAAGGAAGGTTCTAGTTGATAGTGTAGGATACAACTGAACTGCATGCATGGTTTAGTTTGAGGTGGAATAATAATAAGTCTATTATATAGAATTGAAAACCTAATTAATATACATTTCGGGAAATAATTGAATTTTTGGGCAGTTTAAAGAACATCATACACAGATTATTTGACCATCGTCCGTTTAATTTCCATTCAATTTGGTTTTAAGTTATTCGTCCAGATCATAATATGTGAACATTTTGTTTGATAGGTTCGGTTATATTGGTTATGTTGAATAATTTACATTTGTAGCTAATATTACAACATCTCGTGTCTTCAGTATGTGTGCTTTGTGCAACTACACACGAATGTAGTGAAATTGCATAAACAATGCGCCGGCAAAGGGCTCGTTAATATTAATGTATTAATCATTCATTTAATAATTATCATCGTAATCTAATCATTTAAATATTTAGTATGATAGACAATATTATTTATATATATATGTTATACCATTGTTTAATAAAATGTAAAAGTAAATATTCCCATTTCCCAAACTGGCGTAGTTCTTTCTGTTATATTGAAGCCACAACAACAAAGATTATTGGCTCATGAAAGTTTACATTAGATTTACATATGGTATGTAACAATGTTCAACGAAATAAAATAAAAATGTAGGACAATGGTGTAGCTGGGTAAAAGATAAATAATATAATATTAAATTTAGTAATCATATACAGTAATATAATTGTTTAATATGCTATAATTGTTTATTTTGATTTGGATATTTATAATACAACAAATTGATAGATTATGTATTGTACATTGTTTGTAATAAAATTTCAACAACAAAAATTGTAGTGGCAAATCAACTTTAGCTGGAGCTAATTAATGAATTAATTTAGGTAAGTTAAAAGAAACTTATAAACTTTAAAAACTATAAATGTACTAATTAATTGTATTTGATTAATATTTGCCGTATAAATTTTAATCAGTTTTTTTTTAAGTAGATCAATAACGGTCTAAGGTTACATAGTATTTTAATAATATTATATTGACTAACACGATAAAATCAGATTTCTAGTCTTAGTTTTCGATAAAACTTTTAAAGCTTATTGGTTGTACTATAATTGGTTTAGGGTACGTGATGAAATAACCTAAATATATTCAAGAATCTCGTTATTAAGTGACACAATAAATTGGCTAAATAAAGGTATTTCACCATTTTCGTAGAGTAATTCAACAAAGAGTAATCTTTTAGTACAGTTCATGGTAATTTTAAAAGAAAATAATCGATAGATGATGTAAAATTGTATGGAAATTTATATTAAACTTCATTTTGAGTTATTTCGTAGGATCCATTTTGTAATGTAAGATATTCGATTTTGAAGTTATATATATATATATATGTATAAACAAGAAACACAATTAATTAGTTTGATATATTAAAATAATAATATATTGTACTACATTAATTGTAGCTCAGAATGTTTAAATACTTTGCATACAATTATGAACCATCAACTTGACTTGAATACATTCAAAGTGATCCATCTAAGTGTCTAAAATCATGATTTTAAAGTTTCAACAATTTATAGAACATTATTTTCACATAATTTGATGCCACTGCAAAACAAAATTTTGAAAAACGTCTTGTTACATTATATTTTTTGAATTAAAATTCAACATTTTTAATTTCGTAATATTCTGAGGCGAAATAACTTTCGGTGTGTTTAAATAAGTACAAATCAAGTTCTAACGAGTAGGTGATTAGTTTTGAATACATTTGGGGTCTCATAATGAGCTGAGTAAGTGTCATATGGGTACTCCACAAAATATCGGTCTACTAGTCCTCTCATTTAAGTTTTGAATTCTTATTTTATCCACTAGCTTAAAAATCGATTTTTATGTATTGAAATATCTTGCTTCAGAATATGAAATTAATAATATATGTAATCATGCACACTATCAAAAACTTAAGATATAATCAAGATAAAAACATTGTAAAACAATACTTTATTCACTTTCAAAAAATGTTGTTTTGACATCAAATGAAAAAATGTAAAAAAAAATACATTGTTCAAAAATGTATAACTTCTTAAGATAATGAGTATATATATCCATAACTAGATAACTCGTTATCTTTATACACAATTTACAAAATAAACGTAAGTTCTCTCAAATAATGAACTAAAAAAAAAATTGTGCATACCTAATAGTTTTTGTAATTTAATACAATATTTGTTTGGCGAAATATATTAAACCGCACGATAAGTGTTGTTGTACGCAATATGTTGTAGTTGACGATCGAAATATTTTGTGATTTGCTCAAATGAATTACGGACAATCGTTATAGTTGCATGTGACCTAGAATATAATATCGTATGTCACACATGTCTCCCGGAAAATGTTTTCCCCTCCCTAGAAAGTTACATATTATTATGGAATTGCTTTCGGAAGAAAAAATACGTTTAAGTGCCACAATTGATCACACGGTTCGGCGTGATATATAAATGCGCGTTATGTGATTGATGAGACCAGTGTGTTGGACCTGGTCGACACGTGAACGTTATTGGTTGGCAACACACACCACTTTTATCACCACTGTGGATGTGTCCAAAACGTCATTATTTCCATTGCTGTAGAGACGGCTGTACATTTCGTGTGACCATTGTTTGGTTGACCAAAAATGTTAGCGCACAATGTAGAAGAATAATATCATATTTTGTATTGTCCGGAGCACACGTTTGTGTACGTTCTCGATTCACATAGATAATAGCATTGGTTTGTCGTCGAAAATTCAACCGAATTCATGCGCAAACTGGCACGTTACCGCAGTGATATGATGATAAATGTAAAGCTTTTCACACAACCTGTCCGAATGCGGCGTTATAAATAACACAGAACTTATGGACGCGCCATTCGCATTAGATTTTCGTCAAAATAGATGAAATAGTTTTTCAGCGCCTAGCTGACTAAAATACAACGTGAGATGATATAGCAATATGATACGTTCCGTTTAAACAGTCTTGTGCAACATACTCGGTCGCAAAAGTTTGGTTTTGTAAAATACATTTTTTTTCGTTAAAAGATAATAAAATAACGTGGTAATCAAATCAACCGTGAACTTTATTAAACTTGAATTATATTTTAAAAGTTTAAAAGAGGAATTCAAAGATAATAATAATTTCATTAATAAATTGCTTGAATATTAATGATTTCTTACTTTTAATCACATTTATAAGAATATAATTTTGGTTTAAAATTGAAAGACGATAGTAATCAAATAATATATTTTTAGGTATTGAATTACAATTAAAGACACTTAATTAATTTATAAAAAATTATCTTTTTAACGTAAGACTAAATGCTCGCGTATGCTAAAATTATATGTTGTTGTTTTTGATCTAAGGATGAGGTATAAATATATGTAGTAAAAACCCAACTGTTTCAGTTTTCATAATTAAAATACCTTATAAATATTATATTAAAGTATTTGTTGTTTGTAATTCTAAAAAAAAAAAATAGACAGAACAGGTTGAAGTTAGATGTTTTCTAAAAAAAACAACAACATATCTGTAAAGCCACAATAATCCATTCACAAATGAGTTGAATTTTTGCCGTAATTTTCTTCAAATATTGGTTATAAAAAAAAAGCCCAAAAATACTAATAAAATGTTCTGTTATTAAAAGGAAACACTACTTTCTCAAATATTTTAGGTATCTCAGTTAAACTTGTTGTTTTTTTATTTTTCTGGATTATTATGTTGTCTAATACCAAATTAAAAATCATATAATAATGTGTTGTGAACATTTATGAACGCCCCAGACGGCGTTGGATTCGTTTAAATCTCTTGCTTGGGCAAACGAGTCATCACTATAAATATTGCCTCCGGTACAGTCCTCATTTCCTCTGTTTACTAATGGTAATCAAGCCAATGCGACTAAACGTTTTGTAACGGAATAATGTGCCGAGAGACTATAATAATAATAATAATAATAATAATAATAATAATATGATATTATATCCGATGTTCGGCGGTGCGCATGCGCTGATATTGATGTGGACATATTATTGTGGTACACAGCGAAAAACACGAGCCCTGATCAGTATTCCGTTGTATACTGTGGGTCTCATTCGTATTTAGGCTTGGGTCCGTTATATTCAATAGGAACCCCGTGGATTAGATCCAACGTCGTGAACCCGCACATTATTTAGCATAAAACGACATTTTCGTATTGTCTAACAACAGCGCGTGCGAGACAAATAAACACGCACGCTCGCATAATTCTTCCGATGAATAGAATGATTATGCACAAAACGGATAAGGTATATTAACAAAATTAATGCGTCCACAGTGATACGATGACAATATATAAAATGGCCTTTATAACGGTTCGTTTATCGCCGAAAATTAGTCGTAAATTAGTATCGCCCTTATCATAACATATTTAACTCTGTCGGGACGGCGCGCGAGAGTGCAGTGTTTTTTCTTCACTCGTTTTTAAAAAAAAAACCAAATCACCATATTATACGGTTGATATGATCTTAAATGATTTCATTATATTATTTTTGTACTATTGGCGTTATCGATTGACGGGCACAATATTAAACAAATGTCCAGTCTCGTATAATGTATGGATTAATTGACCATTTTTAATACGCGTTGTCGGTATATTTAAAAACTTCACTCTGAGATCCCTAATCTCCGGTCTATCGTCGTTAGTACGTTATTACTCAATTATCGCAGAACTCAAATAATAATTGTGATGTTATTTTGTTCGATTTGGTTCGTAACGACCTAGACAAAGTTGAACTGAATCATTAACAATCTTTATCAGGCAGTGACTAAGTAAACATAATTATACTTAGAATAAAATGCTTTTAGAGACTTTCTTTAGACGAGTCGTCTCTTACAGTACTACAGTTTTATAAGCAATTAAGAGTTGTGTTATAAATAAAAGGGAAACAATATTCTGTTAAAATATATTTACAAATATTCCCTGACGAAAAAGGGATGATTTTATTTATAGAATCGTTATGGTATGTATTTCTATTACTTTAGTTTAGCTTGAGCAATATGAACACCTAAGTAAAGTACAGTCGAGTCTCAATGAACCAAAAACCTCGATAACTCGAATTTTGATTGTATAACCATGATAATTTGCAGTGTTTGAAATATTGTTTTTGGATAGTAAAAGTTAAAAAAAATAGTCTGAATAACCTCATAAAGTAAATAATAGTTGTATACAAATAAATAAATAATATCACCTCAAGGTTTTATGAAATATGAATTAAGTATGAAGTAATACAAAAACAGTTTGACAGATGGAGTTTAATGATATTATATTCACTTGAGGCTAAGTCTGATATTGAATGAGTAAAAGAAGTACCTACCTGGCTACTTGGCAATTTGGACAGTGATTTTTTTTATCATTATTTACTTTATCAAATTAGTATTATTATTTAAAAAAAAAAATCTTAAGCCTCTCTAATAAATTAATTTACTTTCACAAATAAGATAACATACAAAATCAATAAATAACATTATAAGAGTAGGTACATGACGTATTGTAGGATACTTTTAAACCATACACTATAATTTATGAAAATGTTTTTTTGTGATTTGATGGTTTTAAAATTAAAAGTTAATTTTAACAAACGTATGAAAAATATAAACTGTAGTATTGTTATTTAAAATTGTTAATTATTGTAAATACAATTTCTGGTTAAAATAAGTACTTAAATATCTAAAACTAATTATTTTGTTGTTGTTTACGTATATACTATCTGTACAATTATGTATCTATATTCTATTCATTTTGTTGATACAGTTAATTACATACAACATAATATTTATTTTAATAAACATATTTTGTACAATCATACATCATCCACATGTTGTTAGTAGGTTAAATTGAGTCTTGCAGGGTTGTTTAGCTTTAAAATAATAAACATAACCTTATTAACACACCCATCTGAATATTATATATAATTTACGTGTTTTTATTGTTTACTCGAATAACTACTAGTAAAATATGAGTTCCAGTAATCCAAATTAATTATTACAATTCAAAATAGAGTTAAACTAGAAACATCGGTTTCAATTTAGTAACACGAAAATATTATGCAATGAAGTTGTAAGTATTGTAGGGCTGTATAGATCGGTTTAAAATGTTAATCGTCTGGATAATACTCATTATTATAAGCTTTGGTTTATTATAAATCGATATTACTAAGTTTGAGTTTTCTTTCCGAAAACGTGAATTCACATGTCACGTTGTTTGGTGCGAAATTGTATAATATTGTAATTATTTTTTTTATCAGTCACGTTATATTTTAAAATGTAGGTATTAAATATTTTGGTCTCGACGTTTATTTCGTTTATCCTTTTTGCGTTCTCTCGTCAAATGTTATTTTCATTTCACGGTGACTCGTCCACGCGCGGTGTCGTACCTACACGTAAATCAAATACTGGTTAAACTTGACACGGTGTGACTATTACGGTCAAAAGGTGTTGGAAAAGAAATCATGTAATAAACAGTGCCTCAAGGGTCGAGTTTTCAGTGATCTTTACAACTTCGGTGCTGGATAACGATAGTTTTCGCATAGCTGTTGCTTTTCACTTCTGACGCGCCCAAATAATATCCCTGGACGACACGAGGTGCAATATTATATAAACTGATTCGAGTTTGCCGTCTATCCTTAAAATAATAATGTACACGTGACTGGGTTTCAGAGACGTGCTTTCGGTAGTTAAAATCATATCCTAGGGAGCAAACGTTTTCGATCAGTATTTATTACATAATTTTATCGACGGCAGTGCCTTACGAAATATTTCTAAATTTATCTTTTCGTGTATCAATTGCGTTTGACAACGAATTCGATTTAATCAAAAAAATTAACCGTATAGGTACTTACAGCTGTGCACTTGTGTTTAAATTCCAATTATAAGTACACGCGGTTTGCTGTATAATTCAAAATGATATTATTAGATTGCGATTTTAATCCCAACCCATTTTATAAAATTGGAAGTTAACAAACATCAATATAATATAGCGTGGAGAAGACATTTGAAATCTTTTTATTTTTTATATGCGATGTTTGAAATTTATTCTGTGAAGAACAATACGTCATATTGAAATGGTTAAAAATTTTGCAAGTTGAACTTTTGACGTAAGAGGTTGACGGTTAGCTATTGGAGAATTTTTTCCATGACATTTAAAATCGAATTATAACTATCCTAATAAAAAAAAATAATTGTTAACATAATTACGAAATGATGAAAGTATGAAATGAGAAACAGATAAACAATATTAATGAGAAACGAAAAGGTGATGTAAATTCAAATGACTCATCGATTTAAACGAGATAGGGATAGAAACCGTACGGTATGCTCTACTTAATGTGCTCACATAGGGATCTGACCCATTTGTCGAACAAATTTGCCCATTAAAAACAAAATAAGAAAAAATAATTATTTTCGATTTTGCGAAACATATAATATATTTTTTGTACATTTTCTTACATGTACAACATATTTACCGTAAAATGAACGATAAATAAAATAACTATAGAAGTACAGTTTTTAAGTGAAACATGTACAAAATTAATCATGAAACTCGAAGTTAAAATTACTCAACAAATTATTCTATAACTATTGTATCAATCAAATATTATAATATAATAATCTTTATTGAATTTATTTAGAAAATATTCATAATTAAGTAGTCCATACATCGGTTTGAAATAAATAACTAAGCGCAATATCTGTAATACCTACGGAAATGCAATCATTGGGTGGCCCTTTAATAATACTCACGAATAGTATTTTGAAATTAAGTGTAACTAAGTACCTACTTACATTGTAACGTATTATTTATATGGAATGGAAAAAAAAAAATAATAACATCCATCTTAGTTTAATTTAATTTTTTTTTTACACAGAATTTGTAAAATTGTTTTCTTAACTATTGAAAATAGCACCTAGTTTAATTGTGATCGAAATATTTTGTTTTTAAGGCAACAAGTAAATGGTAAAATATTGAATAAAAATAACCGTACACTCGTATATTAAATAATATCATGTCATATTATATGCGTGTAACTGGTGATATTGTAAAAATAAACGTATTAATTAAGAGGTTAAACACTATGATTGGCTTTCGCCAGTTTCGGGAGACCAGAGTTATACCCCGGGTCCAACCATCATAAAGACTCAAAATGCTATTACTACAGTATAGTCGAGGGAATCATGGAAATCCGTTTTGGGTCCTGTGTCGGGACAACTTTTACTATCGGATGGATACAACTTTGATGAGATAGAGCGAAGTTTCACAGACAAAAGTTTTTCATGGCCATAAATTTCTTGGAACTAGACAATTTTGTCTGGTTAACATTTTCTTCTATTCCTTTTCCTGCGGGATCGAATTGCTAGATTTTCATCGGCACTGTAAGTATATAACGTGATCAGTCATCGATAATATGATCATTCAATAGTTTTCCGTCATATTATTACCGTGTGATTAAAAAAAAGAAAACTAGACTGATTTCTAAATCTATTTGAAAAGTAAATTATTCTTTATTGAAATGTTTTTTTTTTTGCAATTTTCACATGTCTTTCAATTGTTAAATATTTACTAAAACATTAAAAAAGCTTTTTTTTAATGTAATTTTAATTCTTTATTTTGTTTGATAGGAAATGTACAAAGTTCAATTGTTTCATAGTTTCATTTACATTAATTATTTATAATATATTATGTATAGCGAATGTGATTTATAAAATTAAATAATTAATAAAAGCACACATTCATAATATTTGAGTTTTATATGACATGTTAATAGTGTTGTCCACTATTTGTCCTAGAAAAATATGAACCTTTAATTTATTTATAGTATTTGAGTTTATGAACAGAATTGTTAAAAACTGTACGTACAAATGTAATAATCTAAATTATTGGTTATAAATTAAATCTTTAAAGTTATCTAAACCACTATGAGTTTAGATGAATTTATAATATCCATAAGCATAATTTTATTTAAAATCAAATTATTTTCTAATTGATAAATTAATAACGAAAAGTGAGCTGGAAACGTACTTAACTACTTTATTCTAACAAATGATTATTCAATTGTCTTCCCACGTATTAATAAAAATAGTACAATTCAATTTAAAAATTATGTAGTTTATGTTTGTAATATTACTGGATTTATTTTATAGTACTACGTTAAACAGGAAAAGAATAAAGATACTAAATATATTGTAATTTTTTCGGATTTAGGTGCTCATAGTTCAAAGATAAACGTTGAAGATGTGCTAATTATTATTTATTGTATTAAATTAATACTTAATAGTACCTATATTGTGTTACAGTTTGTTTATACCATAATAATATATTTATTTATTATTAATGAATGATTTTTGACGCTTCCTAGTTCCTATCAACAACTACTTTCTCCATTTAGATTGGTTTGATATTATAATAAAAATACACGCATTGTGTTAGTATAAATATTAATTTAATTTTCACACTAGATGAATAAGAACCTATAGCTAGATTCCGTCAAATATAACACCAGCAACCCACCAGAGTTGCAAAGCCAAGTGCAAACACATACCACCAATAATAATAAGATAAAATTTATCTTGCCTCCGCCTATATTTGTCAAAGGTGTCCTCAACGTTCTATAGCTAAGAAACAGCTCTATAAATTTGCCCAAATAGTTTCTGTTGCAAATCTTCCTCAAATCACACTAAAAACGTAACAACTATAAAAAATTAATTCACTTCCTAAATGGAATCTATGCACAGCACCACATTTACCAACTTCAATATCACAATCCAATAAAAGTGGTCATAAGAAACCTACATCCTTCCACTCCAGTCATTGAAGTAGTATTAGAAACACAGGATATAGGATACTCTATAAGTAATGTAATAAATATTGAACATAAAAACTACTCCTTCGGTTATTTTCCGACCTCTATTCATAAGAAAGTGATAAGCGATAATATAATATTCCTTATCACCTCTCTGCACCATACCAAAGTAAAAATAAAAGAATCTCACAAAATACAAAAAATGTCTCGAAGCCAAAATTGTAAATCTAACGGTCATACCTTTACGAACTCAATCCAAAATGTTTCGAATTTGAAAAAAAGATCATTCCGCTTTGTCATGCAAAATGTCTCCAGATCTCAATTTAAAATACTCCCTTTATGGAGGGGCCACCCTGTCAACTATAAAGGTTGTACCACACACGAGCAACTGACCTAAAGACTCTCTACATCTCAAGTAAAAACCACACCTACCAACCCCAGCCATAAAACTCCAAATATAAGACCATTCATCAGCCTCACAATCAACAAGTAACAACTAACAACTGAACACTAGACGAAACAACATACGTATACAAATATAACCGAGGGTCGCCAACCCCCGAATAATAATCAAACTTCAATAAACAACTATAAAATTGCACACCATAAATTCATTGGAGAATTTAAACCAATCATAAATTCCCTATTTTCTTTCCTCACCACTTTTATTTCAATCATTATCAGTAATAATAATGTCAATTAATATATCACCTCCACTCAAATCTATCCGATCGCAAACATTCTCTAATCCCAAGTGATCCCAGAAGACGTTTGAAACGTAAATTGTGCAGGGACCTCTTAAATGATTAAAAACCATTTTTCATTGCCACGAAATTCCATTACTATATGGATTCTTCCGTCAAGACTTCAGTCCATTACTACCCCTACATAATGTACACCTATTGTAAAAATCATGTTAGCAGATTATAATATAATAAATGCTTGTAATTAAAAAAAAAATTATAATTCATCTGAGTTTTATCATTTAAGTTCCCTTTTTTGTAATTATGATAACATTTTACTTTTTAAATATCAATAATATAATATTACCAATATGATGATTGATAGTAATAATTTCTCACCATCTTCTATATTTTGACTAGTAAATACAACATGATTTGTTTTTTGGTTTATATTTTAAGTATTTATAATTTTAAATACAATTTTACTTTTTTATATGTTACATCATATTATTTTGTATTAATTGATGACTTAAAACAAATGTTGTTTATTTCAGAATTTAAATTATGTTATGATTATTTATATGGATATAATTTAGTCTTACACACAAAAATCTGGAATTGTTCAGTGTCTAAATTATATTGTATTACTGACGTACTATGAAATACGACATAATAAAATATTATTAATGCACATATACTTGATAAAAAATTAAGGGTATTTTGACGTATGTATTTAAATTATAGGTCCGTATCTCGTTTCTAAGATATAGCGTAAAAGCTTCATTATGCTTCTGTAATACCTTCTAAGTACCCTAAAATAAATCGTATATTGTTATAAATAATTTAAATCACATTATATTTAAGCTACATCAAGCTTCTTTTATAAATCTGAGGAAAGAAAATTCGATAATTATTTCTCGGAATCAAATTAATTAGTTTTGTCTCTTCTGAACAATCTGTAGTTTTGTAGTACCAGTGACAAATATTTATTTACGATACAATGTCGCGAAAATTAATTTGTTAGTTCATAATATGCATTCAAATATATTTTAAACGATTTTCTTTTAGAATAAATGTATACAATTATGGTACAATGAAACTAATACATACAACTCAAGAATTGAACACCATAGAGTACTTTATATCCTACTTAGTACTTAGTGCAGATTATTATTTAAAAAAATACCGTGTTGCAGACATAGAGAATAGAGCAAAAGGCTAAATCCACAAGCTATTTGTATTGTTCACGAGGGAAAAAAAGAATGAGCGCAAAATCGTCTTTTCCATTTTGTTCGAAACGGTTTTGCCTTGAAACACATTTATGTATAAACATACACAATCACATAAACGCGTGTGTATGTGCATATTATGAAATGTATATTATGTATGTATATACATTATACGGCTGGAAAAAGTAAAGTGGAAAAAAGGGGGGAAAAAACAAATAGACTCCTCATTGTTGTGTTTATAGGGGTTTCGAGCACGGGGTTTTCGGTGAAATTTGCGAGCGCTTTCGGGGTCACATAACAAATCATGATTTATACGATAGATTACGTTAACTGCATTATATTTTCTTCAGGCGCTACCCCTCGAAATGGAGTTATTCCATTTATCACAGTGGTCACATAGTTTGGACGAGAAGTGAAGTGGATATATATAACTTTTGTTTCGCCATTGGGTTATGATGCTATGGTAGTAACTAGTAACTCATAAGAATTTTATCGAAAGAACCAATGAAATTGGGTCATCCCAGTGAAATTGGAACGGCGTACATTGTATAGTCCCACACTTGGATATTTTTGACACGTAATTTTATTATTATTTTTGTTATTATTATTATTATTAATTTTTTTTTGGAACCTCGTGTTGTTTTCTCGTACTCTTAGTCGATAATGAATATATTTAGAAATATAGTTTAATTACTCCGTACATTTGCTTTTTTTTCTACCTAAAGTTAATATACATACAAATAAATAAAAATTAAAAAATTAAATGTCTCGGAGCTTAGTTTTTACATCATTAATTGTTATGACTGTTCACATAATACTAACGTTACAATTATCTCGAATAATTCAAATAAAATTAAAATTATTATGATTTAATTGAAATACCTACCTTTGATATTTTGAAATATGTCATAATATCATTATAATTTAAATTGTGTACCATTCTGAAACCATATTGTTTTGAAATAGTTATCTTGAATTATTTGTTATTTTAGTAATTTTCTTGTAATGAATGAGCGAGATCACATTTAATATTAATAATAAAATTTCTAAGACTCTAATACAAAATATGTAGTAAAACGTTAAATTGTTCGGTGATGATTTTATCCTATAGCAAACATGACTGAACTGATAGTTAAATTTAAACACTTTGGTATAGATGCAATATTAATGTATTTCTTTGATTCTTTTGAACCTCGAGTTCGTACAATTATGGATTATGTTGAAAAACCCGAGGTTCAAATTATTTTACTTATTGTAAGAATATTTATTTCAATAAAGTAACCTGGGCCATACATTTTCTAGTCTTTGTTTTAAAAACGAACACAATTGTATTGTTATTTTAATGTATGTACCTACTTATATTCTATCGTAGACACTAAACATCTAAGCCATTCAATAATGATAATGCGCTCATATTGTTTCAGTCTTTTGAAAAAAAAAATACTTACGCCTCAATACTTAGCATTTCATTGAAACACTTCGACTAATCCCGATACAGTTATTGCAACACTAATTCTACGTAATCTATGAGGTCGATTTTGAATTTGTAAGTAACTATACGTGGTGATCCATTTAACGTAAGACGCACATTATTTCACGAAGTAATGAGTGTCCCGAGTTAAAGCTAGGGATCATCTAATACTTCAAAGGACTATGATACGACTATAGCATTTTTTTTTACCATGTTTGGTGAATTGGAATTAGCGAAGAATCGTTTTCAAATGCAATAAGTTATTATAAACTTTGTCGTAATGATAAACCATTATTCTGTATTTCTGTATCGTAGTAAGCGAACCGTGACAAACGAGGAACGTAATAATTTTTGTTCACTTTTGTTACAACTCAGTATTTATAGTGATAGGTTCAGTCTTATAAAAGGTATATTTCTTGAATTATTGTTTTTATTGTACTGAGGTCATGTATCGTCATATCAGATAATATTGATACATGTAGCACTCTGATTATAGTGATGTGGTATCACAAATGTCCAGTGTACCATGATACGATACACCTTTACTTTTCCAATAAGCCACGAAAATATTTTGTAAACAGTCGGAGAATATTTTACACGACACTTTACAAAAACATCGATCGATTCAGTATTTTTTTTTTTTTGCAAAATGCACGATACCACAGATTAAAAACGCGGAATTCGTGCACGCAATACAATATCATACATAATAATATATTATATAGGTAGGTACGCGAAACCAATGGAAAGGATTCAGACATTTGAATAACTCCGTTTCGGTGGCCTTCTTAATGTTTCGAACAGTTATCCACCCATGTGTCACGGCCGTCGCCGTGGCAACGGCTGCGGTGACGTCATGGACGGGAGAAAAACTATGACGTCGAGCGATCGAAGAAATCGTTAAACGAATGACGTTTCCCACACGTCACGGAAGTCGGTACCTGATCGTGTGTACGAATTGGATGAGGTGGACCACCCCTGGCCACTCCACACCACTGGTATTGGAGGAAAATGCACTTCCCGCAAAAGACCGATACGGAATAATTTAGTTTTTCAAGGTTGCCAGACGCCGCCGTCACAACCGTCACCCTCGGGCACCACCTACCGGCTGATATCTACAGTCGTAGGTGTAGCTGGGTAGTGCTTAATTTCGGCCAAGGTGTAAAAGTCCAAACGAAAGTTCATTTTGTTGTTGTTGTTGTTGTTGTTGTTGTTGTTGTTGTTGTTGTTGTTGTTGTCGTTGTTATGCACAGACTTATTTAACGATTGGTCGTCGATCGAATATTCCGTGTTGGGATGGTATCATACGTAATATCGTTTATTTTTTGGATTTGAATTATTTTTAGAAGAAAACACAACAAAACAGAAACTATAATTCATTGTTTTTGCGTCGTCCTAGAATTTTATATGTGGTAAAACCATACTCAACGGATTTAGGTTCTATTTGTTTCGGGAAATTTGGTATTAGACAGATGTCAATTTATTAAGAGACGTGACTATAATTTAGGATTTTCTGGAGCCATAGGAGTTGTAATATCTGCGAATGAAGAAAACATTTTAGCTAGATGTTCATATATAAAGCTCAGCTATTTCTTCGACGGATTTCCATTAGCACTAAAAGGAAGACGGTCGTTCTTTAAACCTGGCCAAACTTTTCGGAATATTTCAAAAAGCAATCTTTTGTGTTTTAAGATTGGTATTTTAATTAGAAATATTGTGATTATTTTTTTTATTACTTTTTTTTATTGTTTGATAGATTATAATATTTATTTTTATCAAAATTAAATCTATTTTTCTGAAAAAACGGACCAGATCCTTTGTTGATGAGTATAAATATGTATTTTGCATGAGTATAATCAAACCAAGCATAATTATTTGAGTATTTAAGCCATGTCCGTAAGTTATTAAGCGAAAAAATATTATGCCTGTATTGAGGTTACTAATAATTCGGTAACACATACTATAATATTTTAACCGACTGCTTTTAGTGGATCTATTATAATCCATAATATACTATATCCAGTATCCGCATTTTAGTTTCAGTAAGAAGTTGTGTTAGTGTAGTTCTTAGAATGTAATCAATTAAATTTAGAAATATTTGTGAACTATCATAAATGTCTAAGTAATTTATAGAATGAAAATTCAACGCATACATTATTTCAAGGCATTTATTTTTTGTTAAAGCCCAATAAATTGAACATTGAAAGAGCGTCTTGTTTTCAAAATAAAAATTGAAATTAAAGAAAAATACCATAATTAGGGGTTAAATTTTGTAATAATGTGTATGCTTTTGCCTTAAGTATTAAATTAAATTAATTGAGGCGGCTGTACAGTCATCACATGTCTCCAACCCCTCTCCGTAAATCAAAAATAATTATATCGAGTTTTTTTGTTATTACATATTTATAGTTATAATTATTCATTTTCATATTAGAATTTCAACATTTGGCATGGATCTCATGTCCCGATTTAATATTTATGTATTCAGTGCATTGATAACAAATTATTGCATTACTCTATATATGCTTCTTATGAACTACATTATTTATAGATACGCGACAAAATTAAATAACCAACCATAGAAGATAAATTATATGTACGCTGATAATATTTTTATGAAAAACATTAACGTTAATGTGTAATGTGTATGCACGATAATGTGCAATGATTTTAAGGTACATATAAAGTGATATTATAACCAATGAACAACATCACATTTTAAAATAATATTTGAAAAAAATAAATCGGATGACTCTTTTTAAGCATTTGATTTAATTATTGATCAAGGTTAATGGATACAGTTCTCCAAACAGTGAAGTTTATTACACACTAATAAAAATAATATTGACATTAGCTTTGTACATTATAAAATAAACTATTCGCTGTGATAAATAAAACGGTATTTTAAAGTAATAAAATGTTTAAAAAATGGGTCATCGTTTATTATTTTTCTTATAACTAGACTATGCCATATACATGTATAACGTAAGTTCGGCATAAAAACTCCGCTATAATTTCCACAGTGAAAAAATAAAATTAAAAATGCAAGATAAAAGTGTTGAGTTTTTTTTCATATCCAACGAGTCTTTGTAATTGTTTTATATTTTTAATATATCGAATGTATATAACTATAACATAAATATTAAATATTTTTAATTAAACTCAAAATAAAATCTATTCTCAAATATCTTTACTTTTATAAACTCGAATCTTCCAAATACAATAAACTGAATATATATTAAGGTTGAAAATCGTTTAATAGAATATTCAAAATAGTTTCGTAACACAACAATAACGAGGATACGAATAAAATATATTTTCGTACTCCTATTTAAATTAGGTATATCATAATGTTATATAAATCTAAAGTTCAGTATAATTTAATCATGATTATATGTTTACTGACATTTTATTTGATGTAATAAAAAATTGTATCAACTGTCTTCGGGAGTATCTAATTTTATTTTAATAATTGATATATTTTCATCTCTGAAATCATTTTTCAAGCGTGTTCCACCTTCGTCGTAATATGTTTTTTCTACGATGTTTTGAGTCTGAGAAATGCATATGGTAATTGTATGTGTTGTACACTCGTAATATATTTTTTATAGAGATTTTAAACCATTTGTTTTAAGGTAGTTTTTTTAATCAACCGAACACATTCTATTGTAAAATTAAACATCATTTTGTTTTTATAAACGTTATCGATTTTATTTTCAATAGATTGTTTTTGTATTTGATTATCATTATAGTAATAAATATAAATGTTCATTAATTAGAAAGGTTTTATTTTATGAAGTGTAACATAAGAGAATGTGTTTTACCAATAAACATATTTTTTTCAATAGCACGAAGTGTAAAATACATTAAAACACGTAGAAAAATCCTTAATAAATTGTATTAAACTTAATTGATCGTACACCTATTTTTTCGTATTATTTTCATAAATTAAGTTTTGGTAAATGGTAGTTATTATCTGACCTTTGCAGTCTGTCCCAATATTAATTAATTTTTGGGTTATTACCTTAGTCCTCTATTGTATACCCCTCACATAAAACTCATAATTACGTTTTTATATATTGTATACCTAATTCATTTTTATTTTCAGATTAAGTAATGTTTATCAATGCAAAGTTATAAGATATTATCGCACACGATTTTGCAGTAAAACGATACTAAATGTACAATAGTAAAATCACAAATAGTCATCCGTATTCATAAAAATAATAAACCGATATTTTTAATGTATCCAAATTAAACTAAGTAGTATCAGTTAAATATTTAAAAACAAACGATAAACAAAAATAAAATAAATGAAAAATGTGTTCACTTATTTTTTAAATTCCTAAAATGAATTATTTATTACATACCGTTCAGGGTAATTTCTGGTAACTGGTCATCATTTTTCTATTAAACATTAGTATATGGACAATTTAAACATGAACATTAATACCCAATCAATTTAATATACTAATAATAAATACTGCAGTGTGTGGCATTATAATATAAATAATTAGTCGTTTAGTTAGGACACGAAATTTATTGAAATAATATTGAATCGTTCTATATTTTTATTCATTTGAAATCGGAGGATAATATTATTTCTACAAGGCAAAATAAGGCATTATTTAGTTATAACTGTTATTGTAACGCACACATATATGTTTATTTATTTTGGTCATGGGCACATTAAGTCCAAATACCAATATAAACAAGTGCAGTAATTACAAAAAATAATCATGATGAATATAACAAAATAGAATCTACAATATATATATTTATATTTACAGAATCGGTTTCGCGATTATGAGCATGAATGTTAAACAATATTTATGATAAACATTAATTTATTAACATTATTCCATTTTATAGTACCATACTATATATTAACTCCTGTATAGTTATAATTAAATAGATATGTACCTTAATGGCTTAATCACAAATAACTGACATTTCTCTAATGTGAGAACAATAATTTATTGATTCGTTATGACTTCATATCTGTGCAATTAATATAGTACCTTTAACATGTGCAGACTTCTAAATTCTAAAAATGAATATTAATTTTCTTACGGCAAAATGTAATTTCGATTGTTGTTAATTGAAATGTGAATAGAACTTTGATCGAGTATAATATATTGCCATAAATACATGAATAATTTTTATAAACAATAGTTTCATAGCTATTTGATTCATTTCAACATTATTACACTAATGCAATTTATAAAACCAATTATGACAAATTGTAGTCAACAGATTTCAATAGGTACATACTTATGTCATGTATTATATTCATAATCATTTTTATGAGTTTGATGGGCTGTGCCAAACGAATACTTTCTTTGATTTATTTTTTATTCGTAGTATTAGTCGTAAAGACATAAATTGTCTGTAATTATGATGTTATACAACCTAAATATTCAATTGCTTTAAATATATTAACCAATAAGAATGAAACAATAATTTTACATTGCATGTTTGTGATATAATTGTATCAAAAATTCGTTATAATGACTAGAAATGAAATATAAATATGTAGGTATACCTAATGCATATTATATTCTACCTTACGGTATCAAATATTCGTGATTTTCCGCCACTTCCGTTATATTATGTTCGGCCCACGGTTTCAATTCTACTATTTTTCTAATCGTTCACATTGTAGACTACCGAGACAAAGTGTTGGAAATTTAACCGTGAGTATCGCATTTAAATATTGAAAAGTCGATTAAATCAATACCGACGAATGATTGATTGATAGCCTTTATAATATATGTGAACAAAAACAATAATATTAAATACATATTGTTTTCAATAGATTCGCAGCTGAAACACGTAAAACAATGTTATTTCTGCTGTTGCATTACGTACAATCGCCAAGCCGTTATTGTAAACTAGAAGCCATCAATAACCACAATAGTAATTCGTATTTTCGGATGTCACCAAAAATCTGCACCTCATCATATCGTCATGTTTCGTCCAACCCAGTTCGGGGTAGTGCTATATATGTACTCGTTGCTTTCAAGTTTTTTGTAGGTCAACTACACGACGAACAGATTGTTTATGTCACGGAGGTGTGACTTGTTTGCGTAGCACATATACTACAAATATCTATATTCATTCGAGCGTGGCCAAACTTTGTGCGCGCGCGCGTGTGTGTGTGTGTGTATGCTCGTTTAAAAGGGAGTGAGACTAGAATAATACGTTTTGGCAACGGGAACAGGTCTTCAGCTGTTGTTTTCGGTGTTCGCTGGCTGTTGTAGATTACCGCCGTAACCGACGACGGTCACCTGCAGCTGTTGTCAATGAACAATATTTCGGGATCATCGCAAGCTGTGGCGCCGGTGGCTGTGGCACGCGACCAACACCGTACGTTAATAAGTCTACCGGTTTAATAAAGCGTTGGCTCCAGGTCGTTACCTGAAGTGCCGTCGCACACGCACACACACACACACACACACACACACACACACACACACACACTCAAATGGACGACCTACCCCTATTGCCGGCGGAGGGAGCAGACGGGAAGGGAAAGGAAAAGAAATTTCGTGTAGCGTCGAAGGATGACGGGGAGGAGGAGGACGAGGAGTAGTCCGTTGGAAGGTACCGTGACGACCGGGTGTGGATGGCAGCGGAGGTCCAATGGCCAGCATAATACGGATCAATATACACAGGGTAGATATATCGCACTGCCGCTGCGTGCACACCGTGCCGTATGTGCGTTTTTCCATCAAACTTCACCCACCCCGAGCAGCGGCCCACAACAGAACAAAAGTCCTACGACCGATCGTCACGGACGCTGACGACTGCAGCTTCGATGGCGCTTAAGTCGAGTTGATTACCGGATGGTGTGCGTCCTCACTGCTGCACGTGACAACCTCACTATGAGTTCACGTCATGCCGATTACCTGCACGGATTCTGACGAGAGTGCTTTGTATGACGTGTTTTGTGTTTTGAAATGATACACGTGTTTTCAATTCGAATTGGCTTTGCATAAGATTTACTATTGTGTTAAAAATCATGATAAATTGGTATGCGTAGTAAAATTTTGAAATTAAAAAAAGTATAGATGATCGCTCTGATGTACAATGAGTGACGAGCATAACTCGTAATTTGAAAAGTAAGTCCCCGTAATGAATGTGTTTAATTTTAAATCAATGATAAACCATTCCATACGAAAATCGATTATGACCGAAGACTATCGACCTAAAAGTATCACTAAGTATAGTGTATGATACATATAGTTATATTGCTATTAATTTCATAAATTTCATTATTAGTACTGTAGTAGTGTAGTTTGAATTATTTTTTTCCAAAAAAATTGCATTTGAAAATGTAATAGCATGTACAAAATATAAAAATATCGGTATAGGTACGTATCAAATTTCAGGCAACCACAAAAATATTTTTAAATCGCAACAATATCTTATCGACAGATGAAGAAAAAAAATCGAAAATGTCAAATGTCTTTAAATAACATAAAAGAAGTCAAAATTATACCATGTGCAGACAATTATAATATAACCATGTACAGGCGAAAGAGTTTGGGTTATTCGTTTTCGAATTACTACACCTAGGACCTACCTACTAGGGACATCAACCTCTAAAGTAAAAAATCGAAGCATTTCGACTGTCCCAAAACGAACGAAATGACGGACGCGGAAAAATAAAAAAACACACATCGCATGGTGAAATCAATAGCTGATTCATCTGATTCATCCGAAATAATAAACAATCGTGTTTGAAAAAAGGATGAAAGGGAAACAATGAAATATTAAAAAGATATGGGCGGGGGGATACGAGTGGAGGATAAAAACGAGAAAGAAGTGGGAGGGAGAGAGGGGGTGAGAGAGAAGGAGGTAGAGAGACAGATTGAGTGAGATGAAATTGCGCTAGTTGCAGCCGGTGGTGGAGGTAGTGCGCGCCGTGGGAAATCGTCGCGGCAATATTTGGCCTCCCAAACGTTCGGTTGTCGCAGCTTTTTGCCGCGGAGGTGGTACGCTTTTGCGGAGACGGCCGCAGCTCAGCACAGAAGGGCTATTGTGACGCGACCGAGTGTATAAATGCTTTTATTCGAAACTTTTGATGGGTGTAATTTCTGAAAACGGTTAGTTTTTCGGTCCATTTGCTACCCGGTCAATTTATATATTTCGCCGGCACACCCGCCGCCGCCGCCGCCGCCGCCGCTGCGGTGTGTGTATCCGCCCAACAAAGAGTGTACAACACGAGACGTGCGTGTCTGTGTGCATTGTATATCGGTGTGTGCGTGTGTGTCTCCGTCCGTGTGTGTGTGTGCGTGTGCGTGTGGGGGGGGGGGAAGGTGAGTGCGCGCGTGTGAGCGTTTCGAATCCGTTTGGTCAGAAGTTTCCAACCGTCAAAATTAAGGACGCAGTTAATGTTTGACGCCTTGAATTTAAGTAGAACCGCGTTCGACCTACACAGGCACTCCGTACACGTTTATGGGCGATTGCACGTGATTTTAAACTACATAGTTCTCACCAACAACCATGCCTGCAATAATTAGCAGCCATACACACACACACACACACACACACTTGTTGTGTATACCCGTCACACAGCACTAAGACTCGGAGTATATCTTGTTACAGACACGATCCACTGTGTTCGATAAAAATAATAATGTTCACGTATAAGTACACTTTTATCGTGCGTGTTAATATAACATTTTATTTTAATTATTATTACCATTATTATTCGTAGTCTCAACTATTTACAAAACGAGATCTCGGAAGATATATTATCATCGGATCGGTGCGGTTAAATCGGTTTAAATTAACACCAACCTGCTGCGGTGCAGTCAAGTAAGTGGATGCGCGGAGCGATTCGAGAATAATGATTTGTATCGTAAAATTTTTTTCTCGTGCATGAAATATAGTTAAAAATATTGTAATTTTCTCTTATACTATACAGAATTAATTTGACGGCATAAATTTAAACTTGATTTAATGGTTTCATACCTACCTAGTTTCGAGTTTCAACATCAAGCAATTTGTTTGATATTTTATGATTATACATTTATCTTAATATTTACCACCCGGCGCGTTGTTATATCGTATTATTTCCTTTAATTACACAAAACAAATGTATTGGACACGCTAAAACTTTCTGCATAATTAAGAGCATTACATAAATAGTGCGAATATAATACAATATTTTCAAATGAAATATCAATAAATGTTGGTATTATTTCGTTGACTTCAAAATAAATTTTTGTATTTTTGTTCATGTGAATAGGTTGTGTTGCATTAAACTTACAACCACGACGTCTAACTGAATAGTTGTTATCCGTGTGTGACAACAATAAAATTCAGACGTTCATTTCACACTAACCCTATTTGATTTCAAGAAAAATCACAGTGTTGCCATTTCGTGTCATTTTATGACAATCGGGGTTATGTCATGTTAATAAAATGGCAATCCCAACTACTACTGTCGTGCAATTGTATACCTTATTTTACAACACTTGCTTGTAGTATGACAACTTTATTTTATAATAATTATGGAAACACGACTCCTTCAAACACTCCAAATCTTTGATTCATATTTAATACACATTATTATATTATAATATACTAGTACACCAACTATTATTTAGGTACAACGTTAAGTTAAAATATTGTTAAGACAATTTAAAATTATATGTGTTATTCGCGTAAAGCGCAATTAATATATTGTTTCGTATAATTTTATAAATCAACGAATGGATATTGTTTGAATATACAATATTGTAAAACTAGAAAATATATTTCTCAAGCAAAGCCGATAATAGAGGAATTAAAAAAAAGAAAACCGATTTTCATAAAATATATTTGGGAGAAAAATAGAAAAAGGTAAAATTAATATTGAATTTTCCTTTATACTGGTCAATAGTCGCATATAGACGTAACGGCCATGGTAGCCGATTCCAAACTGAGAATTTATAGTATTCCTAAGAGTGTTGTTTTTTGCCTTTCAAATATCGAAAGGGCAGGAAAGTGGTTAAATGTGTGTCATGTGTCTCTTTGCTGTCGCAAGATTTCACGTTATTGAAAATTCTTTCGTTGTTTCTCTTCTCCATTCCTCACCATTTATATTTCCTTTCTCTATTTTTGCATTCACTCTCCCGCTCTACATCGGTTCAATCGGTTCTCTTCTCCGCCTTTAGACCAAATTCAAGAAGAAAGGATGTTTTTTTATGCACTGCGCACAAGTGGTAAAATATTGTTAAGCAAGCACTTATCGATTATCCAAGCAGCCCTTCTGACTTTTGAATGATCGAACCCAAGTGGGCGCATCAAAATTGTCTGTACAAAAACATTTATTCATTCTTTTGTGTTCATACATCACTTATTGTGTAGGTGGTTTAAAATAACTCCATTCAAACAAATAACGATAAATAATAGATTTTAAATGAAGTGAAGAAGTTATTATTAGAGTTTGCCGAAGCTTCATCATTTTTTTTTTTTATCAGGGCCTTATAACATTATTATGATCAGGTTCTTATAGAAATCGTCAATCGTATAAATAGTCGGTGTTAATGAAAATCTTTTCAATCACGTCATGATAATACCCATTGTTGCATTCTGTGTGACTACTATGCTTATTATTGTATAGATTTGTTGTATATGCGTATTGACCTTTTTTTCTCTTTTTGTTAAATCCGTTAAATACCTGGTACAAAATATATGACAAAAATAATTTAACGATATTTTTATTTGTATTGAGACGGATTAGATATTATTGATCCTCAATGACATTAATGTTTTTCGCAACGGATAGTTTTATTAATGAATTCCTTCTGTTTATTATAATGTACCATATCGTCGGGTATTTTATATTATATTATTTTACAATAAATGTGTATGCACCAAAAAATGGAACTATTTAAGTAAATAATAGAAGAGTAAAATTAGTATTTAACAATAATTGTTAAATATTAAATGTTAAATTTGTGTTTGTAATATTTATTTATATTTTGAATTAAATAAGTTTTAATCATAATATTTTTTTCAAATTATATTTGAAAAATGTATATTTTTGTACAATCTTTTGATGTGAATTTGTTATAAGTTAATATGCTTTGTAATATATTTTATAAAGTAATATAACCCTAAAAGATCAATCCATGTGACTTATTCCTAGTACATACCATTTTATGACTTACGAAGTAAAAATACTTGGAATTTTTTAGTTTAAGTATTTTAAAGTGTATATATATATATATTATATACATGATATTTAATAGAAGCGAGAAACTTCTGAATAAATACATAATACAATTTCTTTCATAAGTAGGCACTTTTGGCACATAGATTGTTGTATTTTGTCTGCATCATATGCGAATTACATTAGCTTATTCAAATACTACGTTAAAAACTAACTGCAGTAACCTAGATATATTGTATCTTATTGGATGTTTCAAGCTCAAATTAATAGTAACCATAAAATATAGAGTCTAATACGTTTATGTACTATTTTTTTCTTCGTTTTGAAGTACCGTGCTATAATATTTGTCTATGAATTAAGCAGCCCCCCTCCACGCGTCTAATACAATCATAATATGGTTTAAAATACTAATAAACCTCCCAAAATCGGACTCTCAAATAATATATATTATTTACCTTACCTCGACCTCGGTATTTATTAAAGAGCTGTTATTATGATCTTACCTGGAAAAAAAATTATTATAAATTAGTTAAAATTATTATTTTTTTTAAATGTTGATAATTTCACAACATTACGAGTATAATTTATGTAGAATATTGCAGAATATTATAATTGCAAGTGATGACATGTATTTATTTAATACGTTAAGAAGACTTGACGAAGAGGGGAGGAGGAGAAACCATCCGGCTTCCAGTGACGCACTTCGGCGTGAGTTTATGTAATATAAAGCATATAGGTACATAGATTAGAGTTGTTGTTTACAAGCCAACACTTTCTTACCACAATATCAGACATAATTAACAAGTGTATTTTTCACCGTTGGTATATTAAAAATTACGTTAGTCGTTAATATGACCTTTAAATGTTATTTATAACATAGAAATATGAATTGTATTAAATGCTCCTTACATTAAATAATTAAGAAATTTGTAAATGTTTTAAAAATGTCATGGTGGCCATTTTTAAAGTATGCGATTGATGTTTAATTTATACCCGTAGATTGTATATCTATGCATCATTTCAAATAATAAATTATACATAATACAGTGGATTATGATTGTACACAATAAAGTTGCAATTGCATAATTCATTCAAAGTTGATTACTTTCAGTTTATAATTGATGACTAGTTAAATTTCCACATACAAAGTTATTGAACCACTTAAAAGTATCGATGTAAATGAATAATATCGAGTTTCTAGACTTGGGCGTTAAATCGAATTATTTGACTTGGCAATATTAAATTCGATTGTATGATAGGTACTATTGGGACTAACGAAGGGGTTCTTACAAATTGAGTTGAAATCTTTGATATTTTAGTGCTGTATATTATATTTACAAGACATACGAATAGATGGGCTGCTTTTGATTATATTATATATTCGATCGTTCGTTGGTCCGTCAAATGCTGAAGCGCGTTTTGTTCTTTTGTATACATTTAAAAAAAAAATCACATTAGAAATCCAAACATTTTAAGCTAATAATATTGTATAGAAACTTGTATATTTTCGTTTGACGTTAACGAACCAAAAATGAGCTACTGGTGAATTATAAAACTTCATAATATGGTTTAACATGTATTCCATGTTTAAACAAAATACATAAACATAAAACATGATTATGTATATCTTGTATAATTCATAAGCATATAATGAGTAAACAATTTTACTCAGAAGAATTTTATTACATTACATCGAGTGAATGTTCACCATATTGTATATACCTACTTATCTTTAAATAATTAATGATATACCTAAATATTGGCTTTTTAATTACCTCCGGGAGTTTATTGAGGGATTTTCTTCAGTCAAACATAATATGCTTAAAATGTAAGAAATACCGGTCGTGGGTCGTTAAACAGCAAAATGAGTAGTTCCATAAACTTAAAAGAAAACTTGAACACGAGATTAATTTATTATTAAAATTTAAGAATTTTGATTCGACAACATTCTATTGATACTCTGTGTCAAAAAGGACCTAATCAGGAAATAGATTATTAACATTATACTATTTATACTATTGTTGTACACCTAATAACATTTACTGCCTATTTACAATTGGTTAAATATAGGATTATACATTTTACGTTGGTTAAATACAAAAAGAAGCTGAATAATTGTTTTTTTTTTTTGACTTCCCACTGCATGGCATTGAATTTAACTTTTAAACGAATGGTTTGAATAACTAAATACATTAATAGGTATACCCATTATGCCTCATAGCAATTGAACGGTATCAAAATTGTTATCACTTTTTTTATATATCACTCGGTGAAAGTTTTATTTTGTTGACATTTATATGTTTTTTAACTGAGGTGGCTATCTGAAATCCATAAGACATATTTTGTTTCCACTTTAATTATGCAAGGTGAGTAGTATTAATGATTTCTACGAGGAATGTGTAAATCATAATGTATACACAATTTATCATAATTATTTTCTGGGAATTAAAAGTACATGCCCATGATCCCAATGCTCTTTCCTAATGACGACTATTCCAATTATTTTGTTTCCAAGTAAATATTGTTCTTAGTTTTTGCATTTTCAAATATTTCATTATCATTGAGATAAAATATACATTTAAAAATTGGATAAAATTATAAAAACATGAAAATTCTTGCAATTCGCTTTACTTAGTTCTCGGATATTATACAACTTCTCCGTTGGATAAAATGGTGTATTTTCGTTGACAGATTAATATAAATATAAATATAAACTAAATTAATATTTAATACGATAATTTACTTGTATGATAGAAATATTTGTTCCTAAAAGTGTACACTTACGTTTGTTACTGCATTGATTGAGTTAAAAAATACCACCGGATACAACATTATATTAAGGGTCGTGGAAAAATACTAAATATTTTTCATTAAACTTAAATTATTAATACTTTGCTCATTCACATTCATCTTAAGTCCGAACATAATAATACTACTGTAAATTATTGGGATCCCTATAATATTGGCTACAATAAAGGCCGCAGGCATCTATACCCACCGCGTTACGCGGAGTTTATTATTTTATCGTGTTTTTGACAACCCCATAGTTAAAAAATGAATAACGAATAATAACGGTAATAATAAAATGTACTTTGAGTCTAAACGCTACATTTTATCATTATTTAAAACCAAAGTGGTTTGTTAAAAATGTTAATTTATGGGCAGGCCGTATTTCGTTGTTCCATATTTCATAAGCCACTTAATATAATCGGCAAGCAGGTAAGAACACTCCATAATGGTCGGACTGGAAATCTTATACAATACCGCTGATATAACCCCTAATTTAGGGGAAAGCATAAAATGTCTGCGTGCGTATTACATGCATATGCGTACATGTACATGTATATAAAGATTGATGGCCAGGATCTGATCGTGAAACATGAGAGAATATGTAAACGATTTATTATTAACATATGTGCCACGATACACGATATACATATTGCATACCTAGGTGTTAAGGAAATGGGTGTGAATTTACGACGTGAAATCATATTTAAATCGAGACAAATGGTTTCATATTCAAATAGTTTTAAACCGTGTCAGAATTATCTTACACGCCGATGCGGTATAACCGAACTACCTATACTGTATCGAACATTTTTATCGTCTCACATATTGATGACTTACCTACATCGTCGGTAACAAGTTCAACATTCGACGAAACCGAGCGCGATGGCAATAATTGCAAAAATGTGGAAAGTACGCGTTACCGATGACCAATGAACCCACGGTTTTGTAGACGTCGAGTGCATCTCGTCTCTGAGGAATTCACGTAATACTGTATTTTTTATATTTCAGGTCAGTTTATACCATACTATTAGTGCATTTTTCAATACACAGTGTATTGTGTATACATTGCTATTGAAGTGTGTCCAGATATTATTTTTATCAGCTATTAACTATTCGATAGATGATAGTTTAATATTTCCATTACTTCATAATTTTTTAAACTATTTAAAATTATTTAATGCTACATTTTTCATTGGGATTTCAAGCGTATTATTATGGTGGAAAATGTTTATTTTTGAAAAATAAATTACAATTATAGAAGTATTCTTGTAAAAAGTTTTGACTGAGGCAACTAGTGTAATAAATTTGGATGTTTATTCTATGTCAAGTACAAAACTAAAGTTATTAATGTAATGACTTCTACAATATTAAGAATTATTTGAACATTTGTCTTGTTTTTTGAAGAATTTCGTTGTTTTTTTATTACTTTTTATGGTTTGGTTTTTTATGTTATCGTGAATGTTTTAGCTTTTTTTGGTGTAAAAATTAAACATTTGACCTGAAATATTAAAATTAAAAACCTTATAATAAGGCGTTGTATAATTCGAGTAACCCTTATCACAACTTATTAAGCTTGTATTATTACAAAAAAATCTCATAAACTATGTTTTTTTATAAAACAAAAGTACAGTTATACAAAAAAATGAATTATAAAATACAAAAGTAAATTAAAAGGATCTCAGATTGAAATTTTGGTTAACGGTTATAGTATCTATTTAAAGAGCATATTCTAGCACCTAGATCGAGCTAGATACATTCGAATAAATATATGATCAAAAAAATAATGATTTCGTTTAAACATTTACTAAAAACTAAGTGAATATTACATAGCTATATAAGTAATAAGTAGTTAGCCTCGAATTGCATGTCTCAAATCTATCAATTATAATATGCCTATAGTTATACTTGTATATACTCAACATCAGAAAAAAACATGTTAATATATTCTGCTTGTTCAAAATAAATAATACAAAATACCAAAAAAAAAAAATAACCATTCGAGAGTATAAGAGGAAAAGAATAATAATAATTGGTCACCTACACGATTTTTAAAGTTTTGTTAATATAAAATATCTATACAAAGTTAGAATTATATTTCTTCAGTTTAATTTTTACTAGATTTCCCAGACTCGATTACAAAAATGTCAGTTTGTATATTTGGTGGGAAATGTATTGGTTTGCGTAGATGGTTTTATTTTCATCAATTTGATCATCTATTTTTCACCGTTTTCCATCCTATAAAATGTCAAATAATTGAAGCTCACCCCCCCCCCCCGTTTGTATTAGGTCAGAAATAGGTTCGTTTATATGAGAGTATTTTTTATTTATTTTTTATTTTTGTAAAATATCTAAATACCATATATATTATACAATAAGTCTTTGTAAAATGGTGAAAGAAAGTTGATTCGATGACATAATTATGCTCATCAAGTGCAAAATATAAGTATGTGTTATTTTGATCGCAAATACTTGTTACCTATTAAATAATTAAAACTCAAACTGTTTTGTTTAAATAGGTAACATCTTTAAAATTTGAAATCTATTCTAATTGATATGTTAAACAAATACATAATTCTTCAATATAATGAAAATCAAAATTGTTTTCTACGCGTGAGCAAAAACTGCCATCAATCGTCAACAATTAATAATAAAAATATCTTCAATTCGATATGAAGTTATCGATTTAAAGAAATATACTATAGCTGTCCCTGTGCACTTCGTAATATAACCACCTCTTATAATTAACTTATATTATTCAAGTATTGTCCAAATAGCTATTCAGTACCCAGTGTAATGATGTTTTAAAGTTAAAAAAATGTTCATATTATTTTTAACATAGTAATTATATTTTTTTATTTTTAGGTGACTACTCTTTTAAAATTATATTATTATTTTACTATTTTAACTTAATTACTAAAAATTATCTATGAGTAATATTAGAATTTTTTGTCAGGGGCATAGATATAAAAGTTTTTCTTTGAACTAACACGAAAGCAAGCAACATACAATTGTCCATGAGTAAAGCAGGGATCAGTGTTGTCCAAAATGTTAAAATGTTTTGTAATTGTAAGCAATAACTGCCATCAATCTTCAATAAATGATTAAAAGATATTCTCAAGTTTGATTTGAAGTTATCGATACATATATAATTATTATTTTTAGTTTACATCAAAAAAGTAAATTAAACAAGAAAAATGCTTAAGAGAAAAAATCTTTTAAAAAAGCTTAGGTACAATGTCAAAGGATAAGGCATTGATTTTCAAAATAATTTATTATAATAGGGGATTAACTGATTTTTATCATCACGCAATAGTCATCAACAATAAAACTATTTAATAATATTCAATTTACTAAACTAATGACTGTGTACTGAAAAATTTAAACCTCGAATTTCTATTAGAACAATGGAATGAACTATTCAAGTCGACAGTGTCGTTTATTATCATTAGCTTTTTATCTTTATTAAACTTAAATTTAATGGATAATAACTCAACAAAAGTTATTGAAAACACTGATGTCTGATTACATAAATCAAATAAGACAATCAAGTATGAGATATATTTAATTTAATACTTATTATTGTATTAATATCACAATGGTATGTATTATGATACTTAGATAATATAGTATTCAGTATTCACCTACAATCCATTTATTTATTCAATTGATACATTTCCCAATTTATATGAATAGGTATAATATTATTTATTTGTCAAACATTTTTTTTTTTTTTTAATGCGATATATCTTTTAAGGGAATCATAAAATTAAGAAATATTTTGAAAAAAAAAAACATTTTTGTACCTTTGTTTATGCGGTCATTGTTGTTAATACAATTTAAGGAATTTAAACCATTACATTTATATGTACTAAGGACAATTAATGTAACATTTAGTTAGCATGTATAGCAAATACATTTTATATAAAAGCTCGTTGATGAATAAATAATTATTTTTTAAAAATACAGTAGAAAACACATTCATTTGTTGACATCACTTATATTACTTTTTCAAAATTATTACCTTAATTTCTACAAAAAATCGGAGCATCAAATGAAAAACATGGTTTTAAAAAACTTTTGTGATTTTACAACGACGCAGATATGCTTTTTTATATTCAGAGCGAATTGATGTCTTTGGTTTTACAATTTTATGTGTACCTATGTGTATTTATTTTATGTGTAATTCACCTAAAATACAGCAAAAATGTTCTATTTTTAATGTGATTACTGAACAATTTAAATGTAGTTGGTACGTTTTTAGTTATGATATGTAAAAATTTCATAATATTGTACAAGAGAACGGGGAAACGGGGAAAAAACAAAAAAATTAAGAAAAACGAGGAATTTTAAGCAAAGCCAGTTTTTAAAATTTCCAGTCTGAAATAAACCAACTGCTGTTGCGACTTTGAATACTTTTAATATGTACCACCTCATATTTACATTAGAGTTTTCTAAACCTGGTATAACTTTCAAAACAGTTTGGCTCTTCTTTTGTTATGCTATATTAAACATTGGAAAATGTTATTATATTTTTATTTTTTTTCTAATTATTTATGTTTGCTAAAATATTTGTTTTGAGTGTAAGATTTTAAAAATGTATAACAAGATGTTTAATGAGTTGTATTTTACTAGGAATTAAAAAACCTGAGTTTAGAGCAAGTATAGATGTACCAAAAATTTGCAAAAATTAGTTAAATTTACCATATCACTGTTTAAACATTGTTTTTATATTTTTTTGTTAAAATACTTATAATTTGGCAAAACTTATAGTGAATAGATATACGATTGTACGAGTATCTTTGTCTGAAGTAATGGTTTAGTCGCAGTTGCCAAATTTGAAATCATGCACTCAACTTTAAGTAGAACAATGTGTTTACACCCTTCCAAAACCTCACTTGTGATGAAGGTTATTGTTGATAGCTAATTCAATTATAAATGAATCGAGTCTTCTTCCGTACTGTTTGACATGATAAAAAGTACCTCATTAATAAAAATGTACCTACTTGAGAAATATTAATTGTGTCACTTACCATAAAAATAACACGTCTTTATACTCGGTAGAACAGTAATAATCCTTAACTCTTTAATCTATTTTTATTTACTAACAAATAGCCATTAATTTTATGGATAATATAATACATGAAATAGTCTGAAGTGTTATATGTTTTTGATGAATATGTTTCGATTTATCCAAGTATATGTACTTTAATTTATAGCAGTGTGTAATTGCCTGTTGTCCCAAATTAAGGGGTTCGGAGAAAGTTATCCAAGACATATTTACCCACGTATATAGCTTACAATTTTATGAAATTGTATTTTTAATATCAACATAAACTCATTAAAAATATTACCATAAGACTATAAACATTATATTCGTGTAAATGTGGCACGTAGTACTATATATACCGTTTCTTTGATAACCTCCGTTTTTCACTATTGTCTGTTTTTAGAATTTATTGTATTGAATATTTGTATCATTCAATCATTTTGGCCATTTAGTCAAAATAAAACAAACCTGGTAAATATAATACTACAATTAAAATATTTAAAAAAAAAATATAGTATATATGTATACTGATTGATGATTATATCTGAATTTAAAAAGTACCTCAGGGAAAAAAAACGAGGTTTATCATGAATAATTTTGTTTCACTCGTTTCAAGAACTACCAGATTTTTCAAATATTATTCATACACTTTTGTCAACCTTAATATTTAATAATATCTAACACTTAATTTAGTGTATTATGTCTAATTTTTGGCAATTTTATAATTAAAAATATAAGTTAATTATTTATTTTTTTAATTTTAAAAATAAATGATGCTTTTTAATGACGTGAATTTCAGTATTTATAATATTTATATGTAAATGTTAAGTTTAAAATTATATTATTTTATTGCAAATAATAATATTATAATTTATAATATATGTATACTAGTCCGTATAGTGTATCAAAATTAGTGCAACTTGTAAAGTCTTAGTAATGTGTTATCCCACTTACGGTTAAAGTAATAAAATAGTGTAAGATAACATTTTAGCATTTTACTTTAAATTTAATAAGAGTTATTGCAATGGTTATTATATTACTAATATTATTTCTTTACACAGCACACTCACTAGTTATGAGTAATATTAAAAAGTAGTTATGTCAATACAGCAAAATATTATAATGTTTGAACACGAATAAGAACAGTATTATATTTATTTTTTCCTTCATTGATGGGAGCTTTTAAAGAAGCATTGCCACTTGGGCTCCACAGGTCTTAATATGGGTATGTGTTTTATGTCCACTCAGCACTAAACATTCGACCATTTTATAGTTATTCGGCATTTAGTATTTAAACTGGAACTAATTATAACTCAAGATATTCAGAGACCAACCTAAAGTGGATATGGAGTATATTTGTTAATTATAGAACTATATGTGTAACTGTTCAACTAACTGTAAATTCATCACTCTCCTAAAATGTAAAATATTAATTTACACTTTAAATAATTTTTATTGACCAGTGAAAAATTCATAAGCTTCAAAAATATGCATATTGGTTTAACATTATTATTTATTAATTTAAGATAACGTTTTAACAAGAATCGTGAAAGAAAACTAGCTATTCTGAACAGACTAACATATAAAATATAATTTTTTTTCCCCATAAGCTCTTACAGTATTATAAACGTTTTAAATTATTCCCCATAGCTTAAAATTATGTTGTTGTAGATAAACACTTAACAAATGATACGTATGGGAATAGTTATTTTAAATCTGACACACTATAGTCCTGCAGTATTGTAAGAGTAACGTTTTAAAGTAAAACCCAATAGTTATATTTTAAATTGAGATGTCGCAATAATATAATGGCACTAAAAGTTTGTATTAAAAAAAAAAAAAACTATGTGTAGTATAATATATAGGTATTATGTTTAATCATTAATATTAACTGTAAAATTTTAAGCTAGTTTTTTATTAATTCACGTAGAAAAAAATATTATATCTGTCTTCATAAAATATAATACTTGAAATAATTACGACATACTTTTTAATAAGCTGCATAATTTAAATTAAGTTTAATCGTAGATATTTTCATAAATAAAAATTTGCATTTAATATAATTTAGGTATATCAAAAATTCTTTGAACTTTTTTTATTATTTTCAAATTTCAAATTAGTTAAACATGTTGAAAGTTTTTCATGTGTCATATTCATAATACTCGTTTGTCGATATATTATAAATAAAAAAATAATAATACAAAATAAGAAAGTGAAATGAAGGATATTATATGATTGTGGTCTACGACAAGCGTTTTCAGAGTAATGCATGACTTTTCCAGTCCAGGGGGAATAAATAATGAGGTCCCGAATTGAACAAATGAGAGTATGAGAATGAAAGATGCCTATAGAATTAAGGATGGGACCTAGGGGAATACCATGGTTAAAAGAACCAAAGAATGGTAAGTGAATAGTAGTAAAAAAATAAATAAAAATAATTGCAGGATGTTTATCAGTTAAATTTCAAAAGTTGATTGATGTTTCGAGTTTGTATACCAATATGTTTACAATGATAAATAATATCTCATTCAATTATTAAAATTTTAATATTTTCTAGTAACGGAGTACCTACTAATAGTTTGATTTAAAATTTGATTATACTTTTAAAATAGAAAAAGAAACTTAATTCATTTATAAATGCAAATTGTTTAGGTATTGCATACATACGTATAATATTAAGAAAGGTATTTATATTAATGCCATGTTATAGGCTATAATACGCTCTATATTTAGTACATAAATAAACACTGTATCAGGTAATGTAGTATCGAAAATAAACTCAGTGTTAATAATTGTTTATTTGGTTTATCTTATTTAGGTCAGAGTGCAGTAGCGATTTCTCATAATGTAGTTCATAAACCATTAATTTGATAAATAAAATGATGCTGGTTTTGGAATGGCTCTGGAAATTGAATCACGTTAGACAAAGTTAAGATAAATGAGCAAAAGGTGTTTCACGTGTAACAGTGCCATAAATTATTTGGATATGTTACGACGACGAGTTGTGGAAACGGTTGGAGAAGCTTTGTACGTAAATCCACAGGAATTTCTCCGACAAAGGAAAGTGATAGGAATGTCGTCGACGTTATAGTTACGGGTAGGATGATTTTAAGGAGAATTCACGAAATAACTATCTTCTCGAGAAAAAAAAATCTGGACAGACTATGGTTAATGGTCAGGTGGTTGTGCAAGGTAAAGTTGTACCTACAAAATATACTTATGTATCACAGTTACAACAGTTCAAATGAAAACTAATTATTTTTGGGACCAACCAAAAAATTGATTTGAATATTTCCTAAAATATAAATAATATAATGTTACTAAAATAGTGTCGTTCACAATTCATATTATGTTTTCTTATTCGGCAAGTGGTGTGTTGTTGGTCAAGGATCGACCATGTAATATTTTTTTAGAGGATTGATGGCTCGAAAACAGAATATATTTTGTGATATAGGTACCTGCACTGGGCAATCATTATGGCGTTCCGCAACCAAAATAAAACTAGCGCAACTGGTCGAAATCGAATTTTTCGACTGTCACTTTATTCGGCATATCAACGTCACGAAAAAGGTGAGCCATCACCACATAGATCAGTCCGTTCATATTGGAAGCCAACCGTAGAAAACACCGTATAATATGGGTAAAGTAATATGTGGCGCATTCACAGTGGAATCTGGGTCAGCAGCATTCCGCTTACAAAACATCTGCAGGGATAACACTCTTATTATAGCTCTCCTCGCAGTGCTTTACCCACACCTCACAGGTAAACATAATATTCTGTCCTTAAAAGGACACGCGAAATTTTGACATAGCGATATCCGTGATAGGGTCAAAAACGATGGCGGCGGAACGATGAAAGGTCGTCCGAACTCCAAAGGCCAGACTTGTAGTTACCCCGTCGAAAACTGTCAGTGAAAGAATCGACGCCGGCACGACATTGTCGGCAAATTCCTGAGGCACGCACTTTGTCAAATGAGATATCGCCAAAAACGATACATTCCTCGGCTATGGTAACAGTCACTATCTGTACACCAGCACATCATATGGGGATACATCGATTCCGATTTTTTTTTTTTTTTAATAGTTCCGATTATTTTATAGAATCCAAAGAATCTTGGAGTAAAATGCACATATTCGGGATAGGCATATTACTATATGTATATATTTTATCTCGGTACTTTCGATTGAACACTTTTTTGTTTATTATCGTCTACGTACGTATCTGTTAATAACCGATTTAAAAATAATTATCGATTCTATTTTCGTTTACCGCCACGATTCCGGTTTCGATAAACTGAATAGACTCGATGGATCGATTCTAAATTTTACGATATCTACCGGGATTCAAAAATTCTTCGGACTCGGATTTCGTTTTGGCTTCTTTTACCACGAGAATCGATTTGATCGCGAATCGAAGAGTCTATATTATCTCCAATATTTCTACTTCGTATACCCATCATATTATACCGTGTGCTCGCTAAATGCGCGCCAACGAACAAATTGTTTTTTATTATTTATATTTTTTAATGCACACCTCTATTCTTATTACTGTCTCGAGAAATAACGCATTGCAAATACAACACGATAATATTATTGTATAATATATACAGACGCACGACGGGGAAAAAAACAAAAAAAAAAAAAAAAGGGCAATAAAACGTATACGCGTATATTATATTAATAAATGGGGAGAAAAAAATATATTATTGGTATACAAGGCAAAAGAGAGAGATATATATACTCGTGTATTTTTGCTCGTGACTACTCTTTTATAAAATAAGTCGTTCTAAGCCACCTTTACGACGCACGCGGCACCGTGGCCCCCGTTGGAACCGATGTGCGGACGATGCGTGTGGCGTGGAGTGGTAATCGCAGAAACGCTATTGGCACGGGGGGGGGGGGGGGGTGGAGGCGTCGGCGTCGGCGGCGGTGTGGGGGTGGCGGCGATGGCTCCGTAAAAAGAGCATAAAAATAATATATAAACTCCTGAGCCGAGTCCGGGTTTCTCTTCTCCACAAAGGGCCTCCACCCGTTAAAGTACATATTTATGGCTATGTCGGTTTATTGTTGCTGCCGCCATCCTCTGCTGCTACTGCTCACCCCGTATTCACACATCGTGATGGTGAGTTCACTGGGATAATAATATGTATATATAATATACGGTTGGGGGGGGGGGGGGGGTTGAGGCGTGCACAAAGATGGCCGTTATTTTGGGCAGCATTATCCTAAAAAAAAAAAAGCATAATTTATCGGTCGCGGTGGGGGGAACGTAACCCAGAGTTTTTTCTTCCTCCTCGCCACCCCCCCCCCTGTGCTCATCGCGCAAACTATCACCCAGCAGCGTTCCCTCGCGTTTTCGGCTCCTAATTTTAGAAACTCGGAGCAACCATACCATCAGCACGTACATATTCCTTCCACCTATATGACCCGTATGGCCGTGTAAAACATACTTCCTTATATATTATGTATCCTTTACAGCCGAATGGATGCCACGGGATTGACAAATTGCAAGTTTGGTGTAACCCGTGTTTGGTCTACGTCACCGCCACGGAGTACGTCCCCTACGCTTTCGACACCGAAAATATTATTTTTCCCGCGTTATCGGATGTGAGTTCCCTATTAGTTTCCTGTATGTGCAGTTATTTTCCCCAAGGTTTCCGCATAAGAAATTTGAGGAACAATGGACGGCTGACCGGAAATCAAAAACCTTTGTCACGCATACGTCGTTGCAGTGTACGCGCTTATTGTATTTATTATTATTGCTTTATTTTCCATAAATTTAAATGTAAATCGAATTTCATTTCGTAACTATTAGAGGGTAAAAAAAAAAATGTTTTGTTACTGTTGTTAGTAAGACGTTGTACATAAGACCTTTATTTATTAAGTTTGTTGATCTACATTTTATGCAGTTAACAGAAACTTTTTAATCAGATATATACTAATTAATTATCATAAAAATTGTCTCGAGTAACAATCAGAGTAAAATAGTTTTTAATTATACAACTTATGTTACTAAGAAACTCAATGTGCTAAGTTATAATGACGTTTTCATAGTTTATTCAAATTTAAATAATTTGTATAACATTTACAGTTTATTTTTAAATTGTCAGAAATTATTCAACGATGTACCTATGTAAAATATAATAAATAATGAATTTTGGTTACGTGTTTTGAATATTTTATACGAATTTTTATTTAATTTCGGTTAATTTGAATACATTGCAGTTCAAAATCTAACTGAATTAGTTATGTTATTCTACATTAAAATTTTGTTTAAATTAGAGGAAAAGAGAAAAAATACACAGTAAATAAATAAATCCAATTTACAATTTAACTTTACAGAAATTGAATAATTATAACATTTCATTCTTTGATTTATGAATAAATTGTTTTTTTAGCTATGTTGCTGTAAATATTTTTGATATATATATTTTTAAATATACAATGACGATAATTCAGTGACTAAAGTACCTTTGATCTAGTACTCAAACGCACACAAGAGAATAAAAAACCCGTAACTCACCAGCAGTTTGTAGAAGAACTGAAGAAGTCGATGGAATCATAACTGAATCATATACCTAGGTGTGCCCATTTGATTTTACATAATATAAGTTATAGTTCGCAGTTTACAAATACTGCGCCCTCATAATGTAAAAAAAATAACGAATATACCAAAATGGTGTTTTTAATAAATCCTAATAATTGTATGTTATTGAATTAATAATACTGTACAAAATACAATATTAATGTTTATTATGGTACATTTTCAGAACCAACCCGAAATCAAGCAAAGGGTGAGGGGTATTACTGGTAACCTACAGGCGCACATAAGGAGGTTAATGACTTAAACGCGCATACGATTATCTTTATTTTTGAATGGTGAGTGCGTAGTGTGGGGGGGGGGGGCGATTTCCCCCGAAGCGGAGTAGATTTAGACGTGCACAGTAAAAAACAATATCATAGTAAACCACGTCCTCTGGCCACTACTATTTTTAATGCATATTTCCTAAGGGTTACAACTATTATTACAACCGTATTGGTATCGTGACCGCGGTTAATATCAATAAAATAACATACAGATGGGCGGTTGACTTTGTCCATCATAAATCATAATAAAAACAACGGTGTTACTAAACCTATGATATAATATTTTATTAAAATTTACTGGGCACGGCGCCACGAGACGATTGGACAGTGATTGACGATAACCATAGTGACAACCAATCGTAATATTATTATCATTATTATTGTCGCGTAAAATGTCTACACGGTGATTTCGATATCGTTTAATATTATGCGTACGGTGGAAAACGAGCACGGACAATTTTTAAAGATTATTATGGCATAAAAAACTGAAAAATCTCATAGTAGTTATTTATTGAAACTACAATAACATGGTCCTTACTCGTCAGGTACCAATCATTAAAATTCCCAAAATCATAATTTTAATGAATTCATTAATAAAGGGAAAATGAGTGTAAGCATGCTATGTGAATCACCCCGTACGTCATGTATTATCAATTATGCGTTATGTGTGGGTGCATTTGTTAAAATATATAAATAATATTGATAATCTGTTGCGTCGACGTCATGACGTATAGGTACGTGTTACAGAGACCTTTAACTATTTTGTACAATATAAAAGTATATAAATAGATTATATTATGACGATCATTATTATTCAATATCAGGTGATAATATTTATATAAATAATTTTTAGCTTGAAATTCTGTTCGTATACAATGTACATTTTATTTTTGTATAACTTTAGGTGGGTATGTAAAAACTAAAGGGATTGTAAATTTTTGTTTTTTTTTCATCTGAATATCTTAAACAGAATTCAAATTATGAAAAACCTGTGATTCCTTATACTACATTTAATTTAATTTATGTAGGAACTCGGGCCTTGTTTTCTGCTGTCTTTATTTAGTTAAAAAAAATTGTTATTGCCTGACAAACTACCAAATTTAAATCAGTTAGGTGTACAGTTTTAAATGCTGATTAGTTAATTCATATTTCAATGTATTAGATGAATGCATTTTAGTTCTTACAACAACAATTTATTTTTGAAAAATCTAAACCAACACATATTTTTTTCTAGGACATATTCGTGTGTTTAACTTTCGTCATAATATTATTTATCATCATTATATTTTTTTCATGTTTAAGGAGGCAGTTCACACTATTTATTTTCGCATCATTTCCTGTGTTACAGAACAATGTTAAGTAATTTTTCTCCGTGATAAGCTCAATCTTGTCGTCCTGTCATGAATAGACTGCAAAGGTTAATCCGATTAACGAATTTTCTAACAACAAAACATTTTGGTCTCTTTAGTATTTTACGTAGTTCACGTACGACCACCGTAAAATGCTAACTTGGTAATCAAAAACTTCTATCAGTGAGCTAGATAATAAATATTGTGGTGACTTATCTCTATTTCATATTATTTTGCCCAGTTAATTAATTATGTTTACGTTTTTTTTCCAAAATAATACTATTATGTATAATAAGTAGGTACAATATATGGTTTATATCGATGAAACATAAAATCATTATAAGTAATGATATTATAGTTTCATCTCTTTTTCCAATTTGTTTATCTAATGTGATTAACTAACAACGCAGTTATAATGTTGAAAAATATATTAAAAACAATAATCTAAAAAAAAAAATGTTAAAAATATCTCAAGTACATATGCTGATTTTCTTAAGAAATTTCTAATTTTCGTTGGACTTTTTTATCAACTTTTGGCATGGTCGATTAAGTTTTCCTCGAATCAGAAAAAAAGTTTGTTAAAAGATAGAAAAGAACTCTTAGAGTGGGCTACGATATAATGCTCGAAGTCTGATGAAAAAGATTTTTAAAGGCACTTAATTTACAATTGTTCTATATTTTTTAATTAATAGAACAAAAAAAAGTAAATTCAATAAAATATGTGTCCTTAAAATCTTTGATAGATAATAATAAATAATTCATAAGCATAGTATAAAAATTAATTTAAGTATCTTTAAAAAATCTTTATTTTAAATAATATTTAATAGGTATATTTTACCAGTGGTAAGTATGTCTATATCAGATACCTACAATAAAGCAAATACAATTGTTCTTAAATATTTATAAGACCGAAATAATATTAAAATGTCTTTCCTATATTGTATTATTGTTATTATAAACTTTATAATTTGTAAGTAAATTTACAATAAATGAATTTAAAACGTGTTAAAATACGTATTGTTAATTAATGAAGAGTAGATAATATTAAACAATTAATATAAAAATATTACAATTTTAAATAATCGACATAAAACGCTCATGTAAAGTTGGAAAAGGTAATAATTGGTTCTTGTATTGGTACTAGCTGATCCCGTGCACTTCGTTGCCCGTGGAAAATGTCCGTGACTATTTCTTACTAAAAAAGGTATAGGTATAATTTTAATTAATAATAACTAGTTATTTATTAACTTGATCGGACTAAATTTATGCCTGGAACCTTTGCTGTGATGTCCTCTTTAATTTAAAAAAAAACTGCACGACCATTCAATAAGTAGTTTAGGAGTTTGTACCGAACAAAAAAAAGCGACTTCATTTTATATTGTAGTATAGAAGCAATTATTATATTTTCCTCATAGTACGCTGATTTCCCAACAGTTTACACTTTACACACTTGTAATTAATTACTCAAGAGAATCGAAAGATTGTGTGATTGACATAATGCTTTACGTTTGATGTAGTATTTTTTTGGTTACTAATGTACCACTATTAGCAATCAAATGAATCATTTTGAATTTTTGAATTATGAATTATTATGAACACAAACAAAAATTAAATAAAAATTAGAATGTACATTTTTTTAAACTAGATTATTATAATAATATCCACCAAAGAAATAAAAACAATTACATAAAACGAATTAATAACAATAATGTTATGACGTACATAATATTATGCAGGGTTTGGATTATTCGGGTAATATGGATGATATAATGATACCCCAAGAATAATAAAAAATATTTTTTTTAAAAACTAGGTACATCGTTAAATTGTCCTAAAATTAAACGAATTTCATTTTAGAGATGTACGTATTAAAACAATCAATGACGTTTATGTTTTAATATTTAGAATCGAATCGGTGAAGATTAAACTGATTTTCAAAATAAATTAATATAATACATCGCATAGAGCTCAAATATACGTATACAATGTATATTAAGCTTCCATGACATATTATGTCATTAATTTAGGGTACATTTTACTGTATACACTCACAGAATGAACATATATTTACTATATGAAGGTTGACAACTAGGTTGACAGGAGAAAAGTTTTCGAATAATAATAAGCCCGGGATTCATATGGTTCACAATTAGCATTATTATTATTATAATTATTATTATTACTATTATTATTATTATTATTATTATTATTATTATTATTGTACTAGAATTGCAATAAATAGTGTATAATATGTATTTCTTATAGACAACAAAAAATAAACAACAGGAATAATATTGGAACGTGATAACACCAATAAATTAAATGTATAATACCACATGCGAGTGCCATTGTAAATTGGTTAAAAATAATCACAAAACAAAAAACGATACTCGAGAGCTTATAATGAATTGTAATATTAGTAATCAAAGATATACTGTATATTATTTTAGAAAAATATCCAAAAATCTAACCATGGGAACAATATTATATGTAACGATTTAGATTTATTTAGATCATCAAATAAATTCACTGGCAACAAGTGTGTAACGTCATGTTAAAGAAAACAAATCGTGGAGGTTAATACGCGGTGTCAGGTGTTCTCCATATCTCAAATATACCTACACATAAACTTTAAACATCTGACAACACGATGACATCATAATAATATTATGACATAAAATGATATTACATTAACGGCAATAAGAATGAAACGTTCCCCGTGTAATATTATAGACGATTTCAGTAACTTTTTCAAGCATTATTTACTGAATATTGAATATTGATAGTTCAAATACCAAATTAGGTATTTGGAATTTTTCATATTTTGAAAAATGTATTTATTATGTGTTTTACTTAAAAATTAAAATATTTTGTAGTATTTTCGTATTTCAGACTATGCATTAAAATTCCTATTGTTTAGATCATTATTAATTTTTGGGATAGTTATCGCTATGCAATTTCTATCTAAAATATTACAACTCGTTATAACATTTTTTTCATTTTTATTTCAGACAAATTATCTTAACAGATACATAAAAAAATACCGACATCATACCAATAGATTGAATATTAAATTGTAAAATGTTGATATCCGAACCTCAATTTTTAATCTCTTGAGCTATTTTTCACGTTACCTAACCTAACCTACATATTTTGTCTATTAGAAATCTATGCACACGCTTGTTTGCATCTTTGTACAATGACAACACATTTTTTTTTGTCTTGTGAATTATTATAGTTTAATTACATTGTGTCTGAGTCAATAACTTTATGTACCTACATAATTTGAAGTTTTTTAAATGTCGCGTAATACACGTTTTTGAAGTCACTTTATGAATACGAAATATAGTTTCTACTATCTACTTAGTTTCTAGAATCAAAACAATGTTTGTCTGAAGAAAATACACTCATGGCGAATATATTGTTTTTTTTACGTGCCATACTCTGATATAATATTTAATTCTGTGCAACGTCTTGAACAAATGTAACTAGAGGGTTCAAAAGTCAGTGTTGGCTTTCTTTTTTCCCCCTCTCGTCGTCCTCTTTTACCTCATCACACTCCTTCTCACTCCACGCCCCCTCTCTATATCATGTTTTGTCCTTCACTCTCTCCCAGTGGTGTGTACCCGAGTAAATGACATGAAAATCCGCGGTGGCGGTTTTCGTTAAACCACGGTGTGCCCTAAAACGACCAGAAATTATTCTTCCAGAAAAAGAGACCACACGCAGATAAATGAGTCGGTGCCTGGCACAGATTCTCGGCAATAAAGGAGAAGAAATTTAATTCCCCCTTTTCCACCAGTCCAAACTTCTGTTGTTAATGGACAGGAATATAAATTATATCAGTTTTTCTCTGATTCCGCGAGTCTAGTTTTCCCGTGGAATATAGGCAGCACAGACTTCAATTTTTAATATTTATTACGGTCAAACACTCGGTGGCATATCAAATAATTATTGTTGATTACCTTCGCATATATAGGTAACTACACAGAATGACTTTAGTTTCGATTGACTGATGAAGGACTACCCTTGTTCCAATTCAATGTGCTTCCGCTTAAGTGCTTTACGCACAGACACCCCTTACTGTCTTCCGTTGGTCATGATTAAACGGTTCAATACTTTGTGTCAGATATTGTGTCGAATTTTGAGTTAGTACTTACTACATTCCTTGACGTCAGTTTTCAGAAACCTACATAGCGTCGATTTTACAAGAAAAACGAGGTAGTTAAAACTAAAATCGTAATTCACTTAAAAAACTTTTTTTCGTAAACAAAATACGCATTTCATTTGAAACTCGTCATGAAAATCAAGGGGTTCAAACTGAACAGATACTTTTATATTTTTTTCAAATTTAGTACCTACACAGTAAATGCATACTTTTAACTAAAATCTGTGCATTTTCTATGGTATATTTAGAATATGAAAGAAAATGTTTAATATCAAATCAATATCCCAAACGAAACACTACATGGGACATTTATTTGAATCGGTAGGTATATATAAGTATGATAATATGCAAATATGCAATAATTATAATAAAAACATATTTTCAATCCACAAAGATAATATTACAATAATGTAATTGAAATATACATATGTTTATAAGTTATTTGAAAACGAAATATTATGAATAGACTTTAAGTTCATAAATATTTTACATGAAAATTACGTTTTGTGTGTAGACTTATGCTACTTTTAATTTAAACGTTAAATGTATTTTAGATTCGAATTATTACAATTGTATTATTAAACCAATAATATTAAATAAATAATATTAGTTAGTATAATATAATTTGATGATGAAACCGTCGTATTTTATTGGTTAGTAAAAAATCTATATTTTATGAGGGAATTAATATTAACTTTTAAGTATTATATGATATTCAGTAACATGAATTTGATTTAAAAGTTTTTGTATCTCAGATAAGATATTTTTTCGAAATAAATATAATTTGTGATACAACTAAAATGTTTTTTTTTAACAACCTTGAACTGATACAAAATATTGCGGTTGTTAAAAGAAAAAGTAAAAGCCTACCACAAAAAATACTGTATAATATTATGTTGGTCTATAAAACGATTTACTACGCTCCACTCTTCCTTTAACGTGGCCTTAAAATGTTTAAGCGCCCCTTCTACAACATTTAAAGACATATTTTCCAGCGATGGTATTAATATTGGTATGGCTCAGTGAGTACGCCTTTTAAACTGTAATGCGATGATTAACTTCTATGGTATCAAAGTTTTCCTACTGGGCTATTAAATACTAAATACATTAAGCGGTTTGTTCATAAACTAGATTTTTTTTTTTCAAAACTCAACGACAGAATTAACCTTGCTGGATTGCTTTATTCCAGACGATGTTCTGTCTCTTTTCGCTCCCATTGTTTTATTTGCCAATCCGTTTAAGCTTTTGACGCCACCCGTGACCCCCCGGAGTGTGTTTTAGAATGTTAATTCCAAACAGTGGGCCAATTTTATGTCTGAGGCTAAACGTCTTAGAAACGTTTTGCTTATTCGGTTATCAACTTTAGTAGTGACGACGACTGTTTCCATCTCGCTCATAATTTAACCACCATCCAGTAACACTCGAATCTCACTGAGATATATATACCTGATGCCTATTTTACTCTGACGTGTGTGTGTGTGTGTGTGTGTGTGTGTGTGTGTGTGTGTGTGTGTGTGTGTGTGTGTGTGTGTGTGTGGTCGTGCGTGTTGCTACTGCTATGTTGTTCCTATCGTTCTATACGCTCTTAACCATCAATCTCATCAAAAGTTTTCATTTTACATACTGTAATATTAAATTCAAACACAGACATTGAATTGTTAGTATGCATAATTATAATTCGTCAACTCCCAGACCACATTCGTGTTATTCAACATAATTAGGCAGAATTAAGTGTTTATTGTACATTATAATATATTTTAATAATACGAATTTTCCTACACTCGTTGTGGTTGGTCATTATTTAATAAATAAAAGAATATTTTGATTAAAGAAGTTTTTTTAAACATTTGGTACTTGTATATATTTTGCAGTTTAGTGTTGCAATTCAACTAGCCAGCGAGTTTGAGAAAATATCAAATGTCAAATTATTCACAAAGCTAATTTATTTACCAAGAAATGATAATTATGTATTCAATAATAGGTAGGTATACCATTTAATTGTTTTAGTTTTATTACAATCGAATTTTATCAAATGTAATAACAATTTTAATTCAAAAATGAAAAATTTAAAAATAATGACACGCTGGAGATTTCTTCAAAACTGAAAATCACATTAAAACTTGTGCTCTAAACTACGATTTGCAAATCAGAAGATTGCAGTTGGCAGTTGTGTTGTAAAACAACTAAGCAATGTCGACATTACACTCGAATTTGATCAAAGGCATTAATTTAATTTTAAGGAAATTATTTTAGATTTATTTTAATTTCGATTGTCTTTTTCTATCGATGCAAAATATAAAATAATTTAAACTTCAAGACCTACACTATTTTTTTTTTTTTAATATCGTAAGATTTAAATGACTTTAAATTTTCCAAAAAAACGAGATTGAAACCAAAATATTATTTACACGAATGCATGATACTTTATCTTTATGTAAAAGAGAATTTGAACACGATAATATCTGTGAAATGTGTTTAAATAAACATAAAGATTCATACTTCATAGTATCACATTGGAAGAACAAATTACTTTTAGTTCTGCTTTGAATCTAGAACTCGTGGTACTAAAAAATAAATCGAATAAAACGCAAGAACAAACGATATTTTATAATATTATGTAAATGATATAATAATAATAACAATAATAAAAAAATAATACAATACATTATATTATGAGAAACACAAGTTCAATTACTTTGTTACACAAATTAATTTGATTTGAAACAGAGTTGGGCATTTGTTTTCTTTTAACCATCATAATTTATGACATGTTATTAAATCAATATTTTATAAGACAGACCAAGTTAAAATTATCACTCCGATCGACTAGAAAAGTCAAGGGAATACAATTATTAAAACAAATGAATAGTTTTTTTTTTAAATTTAATTCAGTTACAACGATATCCACCTATACTAGCATAATTTTATATTTATCACCTTATTTTGATAACAACAATACCATGATGGGTAATTAATTACAATGAATTGATTAATTAATATAAATAAATAAATAATATCTACCTACACATGTATTTATTATCTATGATGAAAAACACTCAACATTTACGACAACTTTTAGTGAAGGCACTATAACTACATTAACATTAATAAGTATTACACGATTTGTATAGCATGTTACTTAAAGTTTATACCACTCGAAAAGTAGAGTAAACATCGAAACAAATTAATTTCATTTTGTTTTCACTTTAAGAGGATTTGATACCGACCGTCTTTAAGGAGTTCAATTTCGTCGATACAAGGGCGTGTATGCGTACCATTTGAGTGTGTTTTTAGTAAAAATGATCATTAGTGTTTGTGTATTTTGCGTTTCACATGTGTGCACTGTGCATAGACCTCCCTCCCACACTAGCACACACAAGTTAACAACGAACAAATGTACGCAGTTTTTGTTGTGTTTTTTGCAAAAAGTTTAAATACTTCCCCATCTAACGAACAGACATACATTTAAAGATAACAAGACATTCGGAAACGGTTTTATATTGACATTACAATAATTTAGATAATGCGCATATTTCTATTATATTCAAATTGAACACTCGACCATACTAAATTATCTTTTTGAAATTAAAATCCTAATAAAACCATATTAACGCAAACCTATGTTTTAAATTAACGCATTTACAGTGTCAAAAAAGTTTTAAAAAAACTTAACAACGTAAAAAAGTCACAACGTCGCTTATAATAGTATATATTGTGCGGTGTTATTATGGTAGTAGTTTAAATCCAGAGATGCAATTATTTCAATATTGTTGAAATATAAATAACAAATTTATCGATCAGATACTTCATTAATTAAAATATTTCACATATTCTGACATACGCGCATATTTATGTAATCAAACATAATCAAATATTTGAATTATCGAGTAATCATTTAGTTATACGTATTGATCTTCATTTTAATATTATTCTCATTTTATGTGCATAATAATATAGTACAATGGTCGAAATATAGCTGATGTTGAATTGTGTTCAATAAAAACAAACTTTTTTAAATGTAAGTATAGGGGACCAAAAGTTAAAAGAGTTATTTTGTATAGTGTCTTGTTATTTTATAGTTCAATATAGTTTTATTTACATTGAATGCAATTTAGTTTTTCATTTTTTTTTTTTTACATATATTATTATATATGACCGTTCGAATTCAAATCGAAATGGATACAAGCACACTTTATTATCTGCTATCTTTAAAAACACGATTTTTGTTTAAATTCATTTTTATTTTATTTTATTATCATCATAATAAGCCTATTTAATATGTATATTATATCGAAATTATAACGTATGTGGTAATCGCATATTATTAATGTTGTAACTAATGTAGTTGGTTAGGTATTATTTTCAATATTGTACATCAGATGTCTCCTTATTTCCTTCGCTTACAGAATTAATCAAATATTTTGACAGTTCAACTTATATTGAAAGGACCATTATTCGCATTCAATATTTAACTTATTGTTTGTATTCTATTTATATAAATATATATTTGATTGTATGAACATAATTCATATTATAGTAATGTACAAAATTATGTAATTAATAGTACATTGCATATTTTGTCAACCGTAAGTAAATAAATATTACTTAAGTTCACAAAAAGTACAATGATGTAAATGAAAGATACAGAATAGATTCAATTAATTTGTAATATTTTCATTAATTTGCTAAATGCATTACTTTGAAAAAAAAATGAAGCAATAATAATGTCAGCCCGTTTTTTATGTCGTGGACCGAAAAGTAGCGGTATAAAACCATAGATTATTGTTTAAATTCCGACTATAGTGAAATATATCGAGTGTTGAAAGTGTCTGTTGGTCGTATGTACAATGGACGAGGCAAGTGACTCACTCGATATTGAAGAACAAGTTTAAAAAAAAAAAAAAAACACGTGTTATGTTGCACGAGTGGAGTAAACCATAATGATGGTTAAACGAAGCTTTCCCCGAGTGTCTAACAGGGCTGTTATCGTGTCGAGTGCGGGGATTTGCACGACCTCATATATGTATACCGATAAGTTATGTCATCCGAAGATAATAATAAGAGCTATAGTAATTACAATGCGATATACTGCAGGAATCGCCGCGGGGACGAATAATCTTTGAGCCTCGACCCCACGCGATATCGACAGCGAGTCGCACGTTTACATCCCATTGCATAACCATAATATTATAATTTTGATGTGTAATCCGTTATCCGGACCGCCTATTTATAGAGTTGAGATAGGTAACCAGACAACAATAGGTATATGTGGTACACGCGAGTATACAAAACCGTGGTCGCGTCAACTTTTAAACCGGCGCCGATACCGCCGCCGTCGAGCACAATGATTAACGACATTTCGAGCCTCCTCGAATGCCGCGTCCGCGGCATCACGCTCCGGCGCTGCAGCGTCGTCTCTCCGCGGAGGGCTGGAGTTTCCGAAACCGAGGAATGGCGTTGAGAGGGTTGGGGAGTTGAGCGTTTGACGACGGGGGGCACAGGGGAGAGAAGTCGGGTTGAGGCGTTTCGTCCGTCGTACAGCGCCCCCGGTCATCGGTGTTTGGCAGCTTGTTATACTCGTGACAGCGGGGGGGGGGGGGGCTAGTAGTACAGACCGAGGTAGGTTCATAATATACATTATGCGTTGCGGGCTGGGCGTCTGGCGATTACGAAGGCGACGATGACACAACTACGACGACGACGACGACGACGATAGAGTCACCGTCGACAAAACCGTACACTCGCGCGCGGCAGCCCACCCGTTGTACTTGCTCGGATCGCAGGACGGTCGTTCATTATGGTAATGCGAAACGAACAAACGGCATGTGCAAACGCACACGATTGCGCGGTGTGGTCGGCGACGGCGCTCACGGCGGGGGGGGGGCAGCAGGAGCATCGGGGCAATAGCATCGGCTCGTGTCCCTCCCATCCGCAGCCCACGATGACACCGACCCTTACCCCCTGCGAGCACGTGTGTGCGCGTGTGTGTGCGCGTGTGCGTGCGTGTGTGTGCGTGTGTGTGCATGCGTGCAGTGCGTGTGTGCGCGAGCGATCCCTAAGTTTTTAAGAGTTGTATTTTTTTTTTTTTTTTGCACACACTGAAGAGGACATAAGGTTTTTTTTATCAGTACGAAGTAGGTCACACGATGTAATATAAAATATTATACATATATATCAGCGGATTGCCTTTTTATTGTACTTTCTATTATATTTTCGTTTTTAAACAGTTCGCCTGCAGAGTTCCGTAGACTGCGGCTTTATGTGTACATATTTTTATTTTTATTTTTTTTTATGCAAAAGAGCAGATTTCCTACAACGGAATTATACTATAACATTGCAATATTATATATAGAATATTATTATTACGATACGGTAAAAGATTATGTCATTAATTTTTACCCACTTTATGTACCTAGGTTATTATAATTTTACGCGGAAAAAAATATTACCTGTATTATAATAATTAGTAAACGACATAAAACTTTGTATAATTGTGAACGTCGGTTAGTGTACAGGTTACTAATGATAACTTATTGAAGAATAACAGTAAATTTAGGTCAACAAATTATAATATATTACGTGCAATGCTCGAAATACAAGAAAATGACCCCCATTAATTAAATTCACATTTGGTAGAATTTGAGTAAAGCCCTAGTCGAGTGGCCGATAAAAAAAATAAAAAAATGTATCGAATACCACTCGTTAGGTATATGAATTAAAAAATGAAAGTACAGACTGTAATCATAGCCAAAAAATTACATTTAACACATTTAGTTATTACATTATTAAATGGGCCAGGTACTCAGATGGTGGTCAATAATAGAAGTGCCAAATGTTGAGGTTTAGAGAATATAGATAAAGATCATTCAAGCGGGATCAGCAGCGTACAAATGCCACAAAAAAATATTTCACATTGATATTTTACATTTGAACACAAGTCCAAAATTATAATGTGACCTCGATTTATCAAAAAAAAAAAAAAAATATTCCACATCGCTACAAGAAGGGTAGTAATATTAAGTATTCGGTTTTTGAAATGACGCGAGGAAATTCCGGGGAAATTCTAAGCACTCCCAAACCTTCCGTAATAAATTGATTTAAAAATAGTTGTATGTTTTTAAGTTAACGTGTTTGATTTAATGACACATCATATTTTTTTTTTTTATACTGGATTTTAACAATAATAGGCGGCACTATATCGTCATAGTATTGAATTTTGATAACATAATACATTTTCCAATGGCGATGAAGAGGCGTATAATATGTTATTGTGTGTCCTTCGAATTTGATTTATAGTAATTTACCGTAAGGAAACTAATTCGTAATTTATTGCGAAATGCAACCATCAAATTTTATAATTTGAAAAATTGTTGCCATCGACTCACGAAATAAAATAAGTAGAAGGCAATTTGTCTTAAAAAAAATAAAATAATAATAATGTTTGACAAACATCACAACACTGGATTACAATATGCACGAACAATATTTTGCTGACTACCTACATAATATAATATCTAAAATTTGCTAAAACAATTTAAATGGTTTTGTTTTTTTTGGTGATCGTTTAAGAAAATATTAATTTATTGTTTATTATCACAAATAAAGAATAATACATTTGTGATTAATAAATTAATAAATAAACTATAAAGGTAAGTAATACAAAGACACTTTAAATTTAATTTTTTTCGAAAATGTATACGTGGTACGTTATATCTGTGGATTTTTATATCTCACGTTTCACACTAATATTAATTTACTTGTTACAAAAACTTTTCGCGTGGAGCAAAATATTAATATTATTGTATATTAAGATGTCATGTTATATTCCATAAACTATTGTGCAGAATTTCAATAAAGTAACCACGGACATTTAAAATAATATTAGAAAAAATGGCTTTTGACAAACATAGAACTAAAATCAAGGTTTTTAAAAAACTTGAACATTTTATATGCTTTGTTAATTTCTTAATAAAAAGCACTTATTTGTTACTTTATTATTCAATATTGTTATGGTTGTTGACGTCATCATGATAGTCAGCGAATATTCACTGCGTTGTTTTTCTTCGATTGGAAATTTGCCGAGAAAGGTGTTTTGAAAAATATCGTTTATATCATTTATTTTGTGATATTATTATGGTTAAACATTGTTGGATATTTTTCAAAATTATTATAATACGAATGTTGCCTAATAAAACGACAGTGCCCATTATAAAATTGATGGATTCTTTAAACTACCGTCAGTTTATCATCCGGCATAAATCTAAATGGCTCTTGCCCCCCCCCCTCATACACACACACACACACGCACACACACACATACACCCTCTCATCAAACCCATTCCCATTCCCGCGCCAAACAATTAATCTATGGCGACGGTTTTTAAATCGTTTCCTATGCGCGTGTTCCGAATTTCAAATGATCTAGAATACCGCGAAACGCAAATATTTTAAGAGCCGTAAACCTATTTCTCTACAACTCATAAAGCCTCGGGGTGCGAAATGGCATTGCCACAATAATAACTCCGACTGGTGTATAATGTACATTGATAGTAAATTGAAAAGGGGTTAGCAACGTGCGAGCAATATCCAATGACCTTCTGGTTTATTTGGCTTGTCCGCGACTGTAAACCAGTGTAATGTTTCGGACTTCCTAATGTTAAGCAATCACACAATAGGTATAATAAAATTCGAACACAAACAATGCACACAACGATACTATGCGATGCTGTACGAAGCGCACATATTTTATTAAAACGGACTTCTGATAACATTCCGTGCGGAATACACATTGGACAGAGTTTGGTAAGCCCGTCATAACATTATTACCCGCAAAAACACAATTGTTATTAGAAAATACACAGTATGATATTATCGAGGTGTAATCTGATAACTATACCGTACTTGTATAGACGGAGCCGCATTTAGTGGGGGAGGTGGGCAATGGGAACATTTGCCCCGGTCGGCCAAATATTGATCGATTTAGGGGGCCGCCCCCCCCTCCCCAAGGTAACTCGGTGCAGTATTGTATCAATAAATATTTTTTTTGTTTTTGAAAGGAATTTGTACTATATGACTCGACCCTTGTGAACTTAACAGTGCAGCGATAACGGATAAGTGCCTGGCATGGAATATAATTAATATTATTTTAACATAACCGCGGTTGTAGGTGGACAACCATGACTTAACCACAAAGAATCATAAGTAAAAATGTGTTAAGAAAAATCAAAAAAGTGGATCTATTTTTTGGTTGAGGGGAGGGGGGCGTAAAATTATGGTTGAACCGGGGCCCAAAAATTGTAAATACGGCCCTGCGTATAGATGCTTGAAAAATATTTTTTACGTGCACAGACCTTTACCTATATGTCTGCACTCCCCGCCTTATGTCGATTAAAAATGTCTAACACAATAAATAAATAATAATAAAACACAATAGTATGTTCCAAACATTTCATTTTTTTTTTTTTAATTCGCCACGAAGCTTTCGCCCGCGACTACATTTTCACTGTTGTCATTGATTGTGTACTATGTTGCATGATAAAATTTGATGACTAATGAGGAGAAAATCGTCAGTTGATTTACTATGAAGAGATAGGTTGCTTGTTAATTGGATTTTGTTCTTTTTAAATACACATCGTGACTGACGACCAACACTTTGTTTGAAATTAAGTTTACCTAAGATAAAACATATCTGTTGTAATATTGTACAGGACATCTAACCAAGTTTTTCTAAATTAATTTGTTTTACTGTTGTACTAAAATACAAATTAGGTTCGGCTGTCCGTAGCACCTAAATATAGTAGTGCTATGAATCTTTTGTTAAAGCTCGCCGTGAGATTTGAATTATAAATAATACGATTATGAATTTAAGTTGTGTTAAATAATTTAATAAAAAATTCATAAATATTGCATAGTTAATAATAAGTAAACAATTATTAAATTGTGATTGTTAATTACTTATTGTTGTTGACAAAACATAGTTTTATTAGAAAATAATTAATATGAATAAATCCACAGATATTGTGTGATATAATAGGCGGAGGAAAAATGACTTTTTTTAAGGTTATTATTTTCCAACGAATGACACGTTTTTATTGTTTACCATTTTTGGCAATCCCTGTACATAATGAATGGACGTTCATTATTTTTATTGTTTGGTATAATGAATAATACACATGTTACCGGTCTCCCTTTTCAATGGGCTTACATGCGTTAGTACACCTTTATCATGTACAATCTTCAACAATAGACTTATCTCTACTAAATGGCTAGACAAAAACTAATTAATGGTCTAAAAACAAAAGTTATGGGTTGATATTACACGAGTACCAATATCAAATATATACATTTTGTGATTTATGGTAAAAAAATTATGTTGTGTATTAATTTACAACGGCAATAATCGTTAATAATCCGATTATAGTTATAAATTAACTATTCACGAATTCGAAAAACTATAGATTCAAATAAAACGTAATTTTTAAGTGAATAAACAACATGATGTAATAAATTGCAATAATGTTCCAAAATCGTTTTTAAATTCATCATAATAATTTTGAAAATTAATGTTAAGATTCGTTTTTTTCTTTTGTCACTACAATTATTTTAGCAATAATTTTCCTACATCAACTTGACTTATGTAGAGTATTAGTTGTTTACTCTTCTATGAAGTTGTATATTATACTTATGTGAGTATAACCACATGAATAATATTGGACAAGAATGGTAGTATAAGTTTTGTTTTATTTTCTTGTTTTCGTATTGAGCCAATGAAGACAAGAAATTACGCTGTTTTATTTCCCCAATATAACAGGCTAATAATATGATTAGTTGAATTGAATAACAAACAAAAGTTTGAAAATATCCATATTATGTAACATGTATAGGTATTAGATACACCTCTTTGTTTTTATTCAGGTCTGTGGGAATTACACACATGTTGTTTTCTGAATTAATCTGCTAATATATTTCTACTACATATGCACGGTACGTACATAAAAGAGAATATCTACAGTATCTTTTTTTCCTCAATCGAACCTCTGTTTTATTTATTTACAGTCTTTAAGTGCATCCATGTTTGCAGTAATTACAACGTTAACCTAAAACAGTGGATAAAGTGGACACGATACTTCGCAAAAGTGTTCAAATGGAACACATTGTGTGTGTTTATGTCTTGTTAATGATAATAATGACAACAAAAAAAAACCATTGAATAACGTGTTTTACGGGAGCAGATAATACTATTTTCTGTTCGTGTATTTGTAGTTGTTTTATAAGCGAATAATTTATAAAAACTGTAACACAAAAATAGTAAAAGCGCGAGCTTAGCTAAGAATTTAAAATGTAGGTCAAATATTTTAGAGGGAGTGTCAAAATAGTATTTTATTCGTGCTGTGTAATATTATATGTTCATGTGATATACATTTTGTAACACATAAATACATAATATACACTTTTTTTTTTTATATGATATGAAATACGAAAACATTTATGAAACTGATCGTTCATTTGAATTGCTTTTGTTGTTTGCAAATTGCTGAGAAAAATAATCGGATGGATATATTTCAATATATGTGATATGGATATGATTAAAAATGTATTGTATAGGTACCTACTCTTTATACATGAAAAATGAATGATTGAAAGTTGAAATTCCCAAATGAATTAAAGAAAATGCACAAAAATTATCAATTATTTTCATATCTGACTTAGTTAAACAATTACATTAATCTTGACATTAGTGAGAAAAATATACTTCATAGCAGTCCTCGCCTCACAGTTATGGAGAATAATGGTAAAAAACGTCAAGATGGAATAAACTCCAGAAATTGTTTTATGTAAGCCCAGGTATTCTGTATTAAATGAAGACTCAAGTAAACAGCAATATTAAATTTTAAAAAAAGTACTGAAATTACATACGAAATTACCCATAACAAAACTGCTTATAAAAACAATAACCTTAAGATCAATAAAATAGAAGACATTTTATCATATCTCTGTTATCTGGAAATAATAAATTCAGAGTATACAACCTTGTATCATACTAAAACATTTCTCATATTATTTTAGAGTCACTAGGTCTATTATAGTTTTGCACCCATACAGACTAAACGAATTTACAAACGAATTTAACAAAACTTTGAATGTTTATCTTATCGTATATCAATATAGTTAATGTAATGTAATCCTTAGATTTAAGACTTTTTTGTGACAAGTCAATGGCTAAAATATTATAGTTTTTACAGATTTTATTTTTATGAAGAAAAAACATCCGAAATTCCTAGTCAAAATATACTAAAAATAGCATAATTTTTTTTTTTTTTTAAAGTTCAATTTTAAAAAATTGTAATATTTTCATATTTTTGTATCCTAAATTTCACAATGAACGTTGCTGATAAATGTCAATTCGTAAAAAACTATAAATTAATAATTTAGAATTATTATTGTTTATAAGCATACAAAGATCTTATACTTAAAAACTATACTCAGCTGTAGCATTGCAATAACACAAGCATAGCATCTATAAACTTCACATGATTATAAATAATAATAAAAAAAACCTATTGATCCCTTATTCCTTATTTAAAGAAAAAATGTTTTCAACAACTTTTTTTCAGAATATTGTGTTGTCATAAATACGGTTGCTATATTAAACATAAACACGTGTATATAAGATATAATATAGTATATACATAAATATATATGACATTATGAAGAATAGAAAATTGCTTATGCTCATCACATTAAAAATATATACTTTCAACGCAGGTGTCAAAAATACACACAGAAACATGTTAAAAACATTGGCTGTGTTTTAAAATCTAATATTATAAGGTAGACTTTAGGTAGAAGTTCCTTCATTAATTTAACGTGCCTATTTATTATTCCTCATCAATAACGGTCAGAGTATGTTTATTTTCAATTTAATTTTTATGAAACTCATTTAAGTAATAATATTTTGTGATTTTTTTAAAAAAAAAGAAGGAAACTTTTAATATTACGCGTTACATTAATTTAGAGATGGTTATGATGATAATTTTGTTACTGGCAACATAAAAAAAAAATAAAGTGTTGTGTACGATATTGTTGAATTACGTTCAAATTAAATAAAGTACCTACTTTCACTTGATTATAATATGGTATAAATTGCGAAATTGTTTTTGAAAAACAAATACTCATATTTCTTATTACTTGCATGATTCAAGTAATATCTTAATTATAATAATCACAAAAGTTTTAATGTTAAACAGACCTTTGTATTCAAAATCTCAAATACATATACGAATAAAGTATACGCAAATGTGTGTAGGTAGGTACATACCTATGTTATATAAATATAGTGATATTCCGCGTATTATTCTGATATTCATTAAACTATAAGTTATCTTTATGACTCGTTTATTATAATATTATAATGAACGAATAATCACAGTAATATACTTAAATAAGATATTAATAAAATTAACTAGAGCGTATAACGGAACCCCATAAATGCTGCAGTGTTTATTAATATTGATCAAAAAGTTATTTATTCGGTAGGAAACCTACGGTATTTTTACGCAACGAAATAAAATTCACTGTTCCATATTAAGGAAGCTGAATGGAAGCCGAAAAACTTCTTTGTCCGAGTTTTTATCCCAAACAGAACTTGTGTCTGGCGGACACGCGGACTGAAGCAAAGTGAAAATAAATGTTCATGCCCTCTTTATAAAGCGAGCTAAACGGGTCGAAATAAAATTAAGCTTATTCTATTTTGAAAGTTTCCAATACCAGAAGTTCGCCCATCCCGTCCGCCGAGTTTCTCGATTACGCTCACGTGTCATATTTTGGTGTCGACGGTTTTCACTATTTTACACGGATTTGTTTTTGTTTTTTTGTCCACCCTTTGCCCCCCGCCACCCACCGCTGTCGTAGAATATATCCTAGCTGTCGAAGTCAATGTTTCTTTGCCCAATGAAATGGTTTCGATTTTCAGAAGGATATATATTTATTGCTCTAAGCCATTTATTCCGAATGAAACGCTGACGTCTATACCAATAAAAACACACAATCACACACACATAAACATACTCGTACACAATGTAGTAGGTATGTTTATACATATATATATATATATATATTGTATGTCTACAAGCTGTTTCAAATTCTTTTCGACTTTTTCATTTTAGTTTTGTTAAATTTATAATTGAAATTTTATCGACGGTGCTAAAACAAATTTAACGGTTGTTCAAAAACGGTTAAAAATTACAAGCATACTGTTGATGTGTGCAATAGAATGTATGAAAACCAGCTATATTCTATAAACTATGCAATGAAAATATAATTCAATATTTATTTATCATTATATTTTTATATTATTAACCTTAAAATATAATTTATATACAAATGTAATGATTCGTCAAACAAATAAAATACAACTTATTATTATATTTAAAGTTATCAGCTAATATTCTGTTGTTTCTAATGACTTAGTGTTTATGAACTGATTAGACTTCTTAAGCGTTTTACAATTTTTATAGTCATTAACTTTTTTTCTTTTTAATTACGTTTGAAAAACATTCATCGCCAAATACAAATAGTATTAATAACCAAAAACTATCGGAGCGATTTGATCACAACTTTTAATTTTAGATTTGACATTTTTAGAGGTTAAAATTTCCATTTCATTGAGCATATTTCTGGCCGTATTACAAGTTGAAACTTAACCGGCCATTGGAAATTTATGTTCCGCACATTAATCGATAACAATTCCCTGATATATTTATTTTGACTATTTATGTTACTCAGATAACATTTTATTATAACAATATAATATAACAATGAGTTTTAAAAATATTTACATTGGTAGTATAATATTTATAAATTGAAAAATTATGAAATAATAGATAATAAAATTGTATTTAAAACACTATAAATAATATTAATCTTTGTCAAAAATATAAACACTTTAATCATATTATCGATGGCAGAAATAATCATATACTACTTTTAGTGATTGATTGAAATATATTTTTAGTTGATTCACAAATATTTTAATTACTGTTAGTAAAACGTTTTTTTACTTTTATGAATTTGTATTATGTTTGTTGAATGAGTGTGTATTGTGTAATCACTAAAATAAGTGTGTATATTTTTTAATAAATTAATTTTTTTAATAATATTAGAACAAATATTGAAACTATATATACATCCATCAAACTGACCAGTCAGTGTCACAAAAGAGTATTTAAAATATTCGTATTATTAAAATATTGTATATTATGCTTGTATAATTAAATTTAAAAATTATATTTTGTCAATTTATCTGTTTGTCGAACGTTTGACATAGGTCTAATGAATTATTCAACATTACATTGATGATAGTTGTCTTTTAAATATTAAATTAATATTTTATAATTAGATAATGTAAATAAAAAACACTTGATATACAAAATGATTTTAAGTTATGAGTATGTATTTTAATTTTAATTATAAAAATAATATATTATCATATATTCAACCAAAACTTTATAAAGTTTTTTTTTTTTTTTGGAGAGAGTAAAATGCTGTGAAACAGTGACCCNTTGTCAATTTATCTGTTTGTCGAACGTTTGACATAGGTCTAATGAATTATTCAACATTACATTGATGATAGTTGTCTTTTAAATATTAAATTAATCCCTTATGATTCGAAGATTAAAGTACTACAAACCTTATATAAAAAATAATTTTCAGAAATGAGTATGTATGTTAATTTTAATTATAAAAATAATATATTATCATATATTCAACCAAAACTTTATTAAGTTTTTTTTTTTTTTTGGAGAGAGTAAAATGCTGTGAAACAGTGACCCGTTTTAGTATTTAAAAAACTAGATGGCCGCCGAATTGTGATTACATATATTTGGTTTCGATTTGATTCATTTCAAATATTATTGTCTTTACACTTCGTACTGTCTCGTCTTCAGTTTTTCCAAGTACTTCAATACCATCAACATAACATGTTATATTGTATAATATTATCAGCTTTATATTTACTGGGTAGTGGGTAGGCTTTTTGCTACTACATCCAGTGCGCTGTTAAATACCATAGGAGAGAATACATCACCTTAATATGGATCAACTGTGGTTTATACTCAATAGAGTGAGTTAGACTCAATCTGGTTTATTTCACATTTTTTTCTTTTACACATTCTAATAATTGTTCTTAACTTGACTGGAGTACCCAAATGGTGTTTGGTGTTTCCACAAGTCTTATATTATAACCGATCATTATGCTTGTCTAAAATTCACGAATGGTAAGTTTATTTTTTGTTTAAGTTCATAATATTTCCCTATCATGTGTCGGTGCCTGAATATGTATGAATACGTACTTCTTTAATATTCATTTTTTTTCCTTCAATAGGAGCTTTTATTTGAACAGTTCGAATTTCTTTCTGCAGTTGATCGATTATCCGTTTGCGTTATATCTGTAACTAGCATAGAGTACCTATTCTAATACTGGTAAAATGGTTAATATGAATTATAATTATTTGAGATGGATTTGACAGTAGAATTCGTGTTGGCGATTACAATTCCTCTCAAAACAATAAAAAGAAATAACAACACAATAAAACGTACAAATCCAATTTTCCGATCGTCCATCCAACGGAAAACGGTAAGGCTTTAGCACCCAACCAAACGTGAGGTGGTTAGTCCGTCATAAACATTAATCAGCGTTTAAGTTCCACAGATTTTGCGTTTTACAACAGACCATGCGGTGGCAATAGGTACCTACTACAGTTGGCTCGGATGATGGCGAACTGCAATTAGGCAAAATTCCAAAAAGCGGACACTCCTCTACGGGAACCTGACCACTAACCCACTAGGCTGACCCATAACAGTGTTTACTCGATCTATCAGTTAGTTTTTAGAATTATTTACATGATGAGACGAGAAATATATATTAGATAATTATCATAGACACCGAATTCACCGCATTTCCTTAGAAAGTTGAGATGGACTGCTTTATTATCTATATACACACCTAATAAGACTCAAAATGAGTTCGGAAATGGACCCAATGGCGTAATTTTCATAAAAATAGAGAAAACAATAGAAGCAATTAGTAATTTTGCAATTTATTGATGAATGCATATTTATTATCATGTCCATCACAATCTCAAAACCACAGTTCTTTGTCCATAAGAGTTAATGAAAATTATATGAAATAATAATTTTCATACTGAAACACAATATTATTCAAAAAACGAAATACCTACCATCGAGTCGTAATAACACAATAAATTATAATAATATGGATCATTAACAATTATGATACGGCACAATGTATAGGCAAAAGTGATACATAACTAGCTTTAATTTGTTGCTTTATCCCGAAAGTAAAGTAAAACATTATGATCTAAGTGGCGACTGTCCATCAAATTATATATTTTTATAATGATTTACACAATTTTGATTTGATTTTTAGAAAATAAGGTGAAATAAAATGCATATAAATATTATAGTTTTTAGTAGTAAACAGTTCAAGTTTATTGTAACAATACACTCGGCATTGAGAGAGAACACAATATTGTATTATCAAAAAAATAAGTGCTATTAATCCATGGTATAACGTTATTATGGCGATTCAATATAATTAATTAAAACCGTCAAATTTAAAGTTTATACGTTTCGATAGAGCAGACTTATCCAGAATGTGCACAACAGATTGGATAATTTAATATTAAAATCGATTAATCTAATAATAGTTTTCGTTGTGAAGAAAATATTTTTGGAGTTTATAAACCTAAGATAAATCTTTTGTTTATTATTCTACAATTGATAATTATTTGTGAAATAGTTCATTAACTTTATTACGTCGTGTCCGTACTTTTGACTTTGTACAACTGCGTTAGAATTTTAAACGTCTACCTTAATTTTTTAATAATGATAAATAACCAACATTTTCAACTACAGAATTCCAACTTGAAGATAAACAATTTTCATTAAGCCAAAATTAAATTATGAATATTGACAATTTATTATTTGACGATGGTAAAATGGCAAATTATTATGATATAATCACATTACTGTATTATTATATATTTGTCTTGTATGAGCATATACTTGTGAAATTAAACTTTTTGCACACAATTTTTGTATAAAAGTTTCTAATTATACAATAGATAACATAACTATATGTATCTAAACATTATTTATGCCTTAATTAGAGGTTCCGTGTTTTTCTTATTATAGAGGACATACTTTATGTTCAGTTTTCTAATATTTTTTGAAATTTTTTCTTTGTGTTTCATAAAAATATTTATAAATAATACTTAAAATTTGTGTGTCATTATATCTTAAGTGTTGAATTACTTTTCTTTTGAAGTAATTGTTATTATTCATAGAAATCGAGGTTTTAGGAATAAAGTTGGCAATATAAAATAAACTATGACTGATATTATTGTGGTACACACATTTACATCGGTATTATGTTAAAAAAATGAATAAGAAAAATGTTTTTTAACGTAGAAATATTTAATATAAAATTAATTAATTGATATTAATCTAAAAAATTAGTCAACATTTTACCTACATTTTAATCATCATTAAATAAATAAACAAATAACCTAACCTTCTGTCTTTAAGTCTTCAAATAATCAATAAGTTATATTTGCTTAACTCTTCTACACAACTTAACACTCAGTAATTCACCGCAAATAATTAGTAAGAATAAATAGTTAATACGATTATAATGCTGTACTAAAAACGACGACCGACGCTGAATTAAAACTGAGATTTCCATAGTATTTTCAATAAATAATACAACAGATGAAAATAAAGTAATCATTTTTAATTTCCATTGTTTTTGTAGTTTATACACAGAGCAAAATACGAGTAAGTGAGAGAAATATGGAATGCACATATTCCAGACAAATAACACTGTGAATTGTGACGGATACGTACACTTGACGTGTATTAATGGTTGAAACAAACAAAATTTATAACACACAGGTGCCTTAATACCAATTGAAGGCACGATAAAAGCACGCGAATTAAAGTAGTATGAGATAACTATTATAAACAGAGAAATACATTTCTTGAGAAAAAAAAAAACTATTATATTTGCATTTTGCATATTATTCTGAAGGAATTGGTCCGGAGTCAACGTAAATGGGTGTTTCGATATATTATCTCTAGCCGTTTCTCTCTTACCCTTACTCCTTCTCTTCTCTCTCTGACTCACTTTCTCTTCATACCAACTCAATATCTCTGTCTACTACTCTCCTAATTTAATATATATGAGTTTGTTATGAATGGGTTTATGGATTACTGAATTTAGTTGGTAGGAGTTTAAGATGGAACACTGACTCTAATTAATGGTATTCGATGATTATTATTATACCTAAAGATCATTTTGGATTAAATATACTTGGATTAAATTACCCCCGAAACAATATTGTATTAAAACATTAAAAAATCAAATAATACTATTATTTTAACTACGTACTTAAATAACCGATACTTCGGTGTCATTCATTATAGGTAGGAAGTCATAAAAATAACTTAACATTAATTTTGTTGTTGCATACAAACTTATTACGTAATATTTCTAAAATGTTATTTAATGTCTTAAAATATCGAATGGTGTACAAATCGTGGATTATTATAATATGTTCTTAAGCTATGGGTTGATTAATCTTCGATAAAATATTATTTGTATACAAATTTAAAAATACTATAATTATATAAAATGCATTATATTAATTATTTAATTATTAATTGTTTGAATAAATTGAAACTTTGGGTTTTTATAATGGCATTGTAGTTATGAAAATACAAATATAATTTATTCAAATTAATATGAAAAATAAAATAAATGACCTTAATGTCTAACGGAAGATTGATTCGTTAATATAATACATTTTTCGTTTGATATGATCAAACACATGATTCTAAAAAAACTTTTAAACTTTTTTCAAAATAAAATAATTAAAAAATTATTTTTCAACTGAACAGTAATAATCAATATGTTGTAGCTTATTGTGTAGCCGAGTAGGTAAATTTTAATGGATAATTCGTGATGTTTTAAAAGTGATGGCTTTCACAGTTCATATAATTTATTATTGATCCAGAAATAAAATTAATTTAAATAAATTCATCAATGAAAATGTATTTTTATTATAGAAATTAAATGTATTCAAAACAATAAGCGTATTAAGTTATTATAATTTAATAATTTATTGGACTTTATTAAACAGATATGCTGTGTTATTTTTCATTAATTTATTATTTTTGGCGTCGGTTTTATTTGAAATAAATATGATTTAAACGTTGCACAATATTTACACATAATAACTTATAGTAAAAACAATTTTAAAACATTAATTTTTTTGAATCTTATCAAAGTCAATCATAGTTTACTCCCTCGAAAAAAAAAATTGTGTTGATCATAGATTCACATTATTATTATTATTATTATTATTATTATACATAGCATTTCAGTCATTGGAAATTAACCTACACATACTTACACAATCAAAACGTACAAATACGCTTTATTGATTAATTTTGTTCATATGTATGTTAAGTATATACATAAAATAGTGTAAGCTTGGTTATATTCATACTAATTGTACGCATCAAATTAGAGTTTCTTGAAAACTAGTGATAGATAACAAATTACCATTATACTTAAGAAGAATTCAGTTAATATATTGGTTTATACTGTTTTATAGAGTTCAAAGTCAGTTAACTAATATAGACAAATATTATTAATTGGGTAATTATCGAACAACAATGATTTATTTGTCTTTATCCTTAATAAATCCTAATTTTGTTTCCATAAACAATAAACCACCCTATTATATAACTATTCTGAATCACATAATTAGGGCAATTGATCTTGATCTTTATAATACACATACAAACTAAGAAGTACACGTTTATAAATATATTTTTTTTTTCACACAACGATAGTATCTAAAATTGAAAATTATTTGTCGGATTGGATGGCGATTATTATTATTATGAATGTATATTTGTAGTGAAAACAAAAATACACCCACATACTATTGTATAGATTTTTAGGAGGAAACGTGTACAGTAAGTATTACTATCGGATGATTTATAGAATAAGCACTGAAAGGAAATGTTTAACTCTTAAGTTAATCTGAGTCAAGTTCTAATTTAAATTTATTAGAATTCACGCGACTATATCATTATCAACTCAACTTACTATTTCACAATGAAACTATTTAGAACCATTAATTGAACACAATACTCCTGAGTACAAGGATTGAAGTTGATCACAAGTTTATTTTCAAACAGTTTTTTTTTTTTTACTCCAAAAGGTGGATAGTGAATAGTGAGTTGGTAAATTTTGGCTTGAACAAATTTCAATGCCGCGGCAATTAGCATTAGGTTTAAAAAATTACCATTTCCTAGTAAACGAGCGTTGTCGAATTTCAAACCCTTTTTTTCCTCTCGGAGTAAACCACCTCCCATATCATTATTCTGGAATATTGACAGGACACGACGCATAACATTAACGGTGTCGAAGGAGCCAGAGGACACGTTATCATTCATACCATCGAGTTTGCGCGGTATCGCATGTGTGTGTGTGTGTGTGTGTGTGTGTGTGTGTGTGTCGTGTAAATTAAGGGTTACTTACTGAATATGGATTAGTCTAGACAGTTGTGTGTACACGTTGGTCACGCATGACACACATGTACCACGGTGCGTGCTCGTGTGCGTGCACACACATCCTCCTACGAAGCTGCGCGTTTTTCTGATGATGTACCGACCTCGTTTTCGCGCCCCGTCGCACATTATTTCAGCTGCTCAATCTTCTTCGGGGTGGAGATTAACGCCGGGTCAGGTAAAACAACTGTCGCAAATAAACGGTAATAAACCGCCGCCCCCCCCCCCCCCCCCACTCCGACTGGCCAACAGCCCGTTACGGCTATTACCACTATACGCGGTCTACGGCGAGACTTTTTCCCGTCTGCGAGAGAGTTAATTTATAATAAACTGTTACGGGATGACGACGTGCACTACGCAGGCGTTGAATGACGAAACTTTCGCGAAACATTGTTGTTAATATGGGTAGACGTTAAAGTTGTTCGCGTTGATGGATTATTACAATAATTATGTGCACAGAGAACGGTAATAAGTATAACGATATAATCAATAAGTGTATACTACAGTGATATTAGCCACACGATCAGAGTATGGTATTATCATGTAAAATATACTCACGTTATTGAGAATATCTGTTACTCACTGTACCTACAAATTATGAATTATGACTTGAAATTACAATTTTAATGCAATTACTATTTAAATAGTTGTGAGCGATGATTTGTGGAGAGACTCTGTCTCCTTTTAGAAGTTGTGTTATGTAACATTGATCAAATAACAGATGGTATATTATGTATTTTTGGTTTAAATTATTTTTAGAAAGATAACTGGATATACACTGAGTAGGTAAATAATACCTTTTGTGAACGGTATAAATTAAAAATATATAACGACATAATTTAATTAAATTATTAAAACATTTAATTAACTAAATTATTTTTTCAAGCAAAGCAAAACAAAGTTTCTATGATACTTATATTTTAACCACAAATGACATTGTTGGCGAAAAATGAACATTTTCTTTATTTAATATGCTTTATATTGTAGATTAGTACTGCAAGTAATATATAACGCCTATAGTTTTTAATATAAAAATATTATAGTGTATTTATTAATATTTAATAATATTTATTCATGCTAATATATATATATAATGACTCAATATTAACAATAGTAATTGTTAAAATTTTCTATTGGTTTGGTACATAATTAGTATTAATAACTGTCGAATTGGCCGGATTTTAGTAATTATTAACAAACGTCTACCACTAATCGATATCTATGTTTTCTCCGCAATCACCAATCCATGTGACAGTCGACAACCAATATCTACTATTTACTAAGTACACTAAGTTTACTAGTACGTAACCAACAAACAAAGGAGCCACTACGATATTATATTGACTGGCAGATCGACAGTAAGTTGGAAGATTTATGTCATCTGATCAACAAAAGAATATTGTCGTATGGGACTTATCATTCGGACGTGACCAAATGTCTAGGATATTTATTTGCATAATTGATACTGCTCTTTCCTGTCTGAATATATTATTAATAAGACAATATTATGACCTGTGTTACAATGTTATATATATCACGATTTATCAACAAGCAGAGATTATTCAAGATCTTATGTATTTATTAATCAGTTATATGTCCTGCACATCCACCTATCATCTATTATAAATGATATCACGGAAACCGTAAGGGCTTACGCCTGTCAATTTTGTATGTAAAACATTTTAAATAATATACTAATTGATATATTTATTAAATTATATGAGACTATAATTGTGTAGATGTAGAAATGATAGTCTCCTTAAAATTAGTTTCCAAAGACAAATATTTCAAATACAACCTACTCAAAATTAAAAAAAAAAAAAAAACAATAATCCTATATAGTGTTCTCGCTAATGAGATATTAATATTATATTCGTGTAAGCCTACGATCATATCTGTCTTTGCTGTACGGCCTGCATGTTAATTGTAAAAGTCTTAAAAAGTTAACTTGGTCAAATGCATTCCACCATTAAGAATATTGTCCATAGACGTAATGCAGAGAATGGTATTATACGTTCGTCTAAAATGGAATATTTCTAAGCCAGATCTACAATACCTATATCATAATGACGAGAAAAAAATAGGATTCTTCATATTATGCAAATCAATACGGTAGAACAAATTGACATATCTTTCGATCTGCCTCCTATGGCTGACACCTCATTAGTCTCAGCTACAAATACCCAAACAGCTGTAGCTTGGACTATATTCAATATTCATCGTACCCCCATTATAATATAATAATAATAATAATAATAATATGCATACAAAACGTGTCTTATTTATTCAAATTTACCAAACGCATTATAAGAATGTGACATTACGATATAAAAATTAATTTTAAACCGTATGTTCTGTTAAACAAATCTTTAGATTTCATACTGATTACTGAGTTTAGTGTATGTTTATTATTTGCATATTTCACTTAATCATTTTTCTAAAAATATCATCCTTTTTTTTATATGTCTCCAGCGAATATCATTATTACAATAACCAAATTAATATTTTTTGACACTGTATGCCCAGCAATCTGCAACAAATTTAGATCGAAATTCTTTCCAACCATTTATATAATATAATATTTTAAGTTACTCATTGAACTACGATCAGTATACAATTCAAAACATCAATTGATAATCCATTATGCAAACACTTGACGAAACCTTGGACCAACTCAGGTCAAAGCAGAAAAATTCTCAAATTTTTAAAATGAACTGACCTCTTCGACAAAATATAATTGTAATTGTTAAATTAATGTATCATAATGTAAACTCTTTAGGTCATAACAGTTGTGAATTATTAATAGTATCTAAGACCTTTAACTAATGGACCTTGCTGAGTTGTATTTCCAGATCAATAAAAAAATCTAATATGACGGAGAATGTATTTCGGTAATTGGTGTTATAGATTAAAGCTCCATGAATTAATTGTTTAACCATTAATTTAGGTGTGTCAGGAACATGACTAAATTATCTGAAAAATGTACATTTTATGTTACACTGTTTCAATCTAAAATAAACAAATATCAAATATTGAAATATGTCTACAGAATAGTAAGTGTTATACCTTTGTGACGTTCGAACTTTTATTATGAGCTTAAAACAGTATTTCAAAATATAATACGTATGCAATCAGAAACTGTTATAGGTATTTATTTCAATAAAAATACTGTTTTGTATAAGTATAAAATCTTCTTAAAATTTTGTATTTTCTACATATTATTATAATGAAATAAAAAGGTTTGAAATTGGTTCAGAGTTTAAGATGATATTGAGTGTTTCCATTATATTTAACAGTAACATTTTTCGGGGGTAAATGTATATTCAATTCAGAAAATAAAAATGTTTAAGATTATAGTAAGTTAGGCACATATATTTTATATAACCTCACCTAAACCAACCCAAATATATATATATGCTATATACGTATTAGTATAATACTATAATTTATTCTCATAGTTGAAAAATAAAACTTTGATGTACCTACTTTACACTTATAGTTTTTAATTTTACATTTGCGGATTTACACATTAGCATAATAGTAATAAGCGATTCATATTCGTTCTAATGAAAACAATATTTTTAGGAAACTATACACTGCATAGCTCACAAACGACTATATAAATTGTTCTATAACAATATTAAACGCTTAAGTTCATAACAATGACAATATTATTATTATTACAAAGAAATTGTAGTGAAAAGTCAATATTTTAATTTTATCATTTTTTATTTTAATTGACAGATATAAACAATTTATACTTGACTCGATTAAAAGTAAAAACTTGCCAGTCAAATTAACTTCAATAAAATTGTGAAAGAGTTGAATTTTTTAAGAAACATTTTACTGAAAATAATATTTCAAAACATTCTGCCACCTCTTTAATGTTAAATGGGGTTAAAAAATATTTAGCATTATATACTAAACCCATGATATACCTGAACACCGACATCATTGTACATACGACAATAGAACTTTGCTTCTCGTACATTTTGTTAATGTTTACACTCAAATTTATAATAATTTAACTCACACTTACTAATATTATAGAATTGCATGACAATAATATAATTTATAGTCTGATGGTGCTTATTATTTTAAAATTAATGACTGTCACTTTTACAGAACCAATTGGTAATGAACGAAAATTATTGATAAATCCCGTTTATAAATGTTAAGTGTTTTATTTATTTCTTGAACCTCAACCGAGAAAAATATTGTTACTGAGTCTTCGATAAAACATAATAATATATGAAATATGAATATTGCAAGTGCTCTGAGACACATGATAATAATCGAGCACAGGCGACAGGCATATAATTTATTAATAAAAGCAATTAAACTGTTGAAATTCGATTGATAATAATAATATATTTGAATATCAGCATCCGAACGTTCATTTCAAGATATTTTTAGAACATCGTGTTTACACTAGTGTAAGCTCAAGTTTATTACATTTTTCTACTTTGCTCCTGACATCAATCTGAATCTAATCTGCATTGTTTGTTTATAATTTTGTTGGATCGAATATCTAAGGGATAACGCACAGTAACGGAGAGATATTGAACAAACAAAATAGTACAAATGTTTATTTTGCATTGATAAAAGTAAAGAAAATAACATATCTACACATGCAAAATACATTATGTGCCTATTTGAAGTTTACAAAATTTTGAACTATTTATATAAATTTCAGTTTTTAGATTGATAATTAATTTAATATAAACAGTAAACGTAATATTATGTACTTTTACTTATTTCACACTTTTACACATCTCCGAGCATTCATTATTGTGCTCCTAATGTGGTATCTGACTTTGTATTTTTATTTTCATATATCATACTACGTCTGTCATTTATTTCAGATGCATTACAATGTGCTTTCAACCATATTATTACAACTATTTTTAATATGGTTTACATTTTCATACTTTCCAACTTCAATGTGCACTACCTATGACATTTGACCTAACAAGTCAATTTAGAATTAATCATTACTCTTCATGATATTTTAAAGTAAACATTTTAATTCAGTATCTATAATAATTGTATCAAATTATTACGATATATATCTTAATTTTATTTGAGTTAACCTTTTTTAAGTTATAAATTATTACACTTGGCTCATAAACATAAATCACCGGTTGACATATAAAATATTTTATATAAATACTAGCTGACCGCCCTGCAACGTTTGTATTGCCCACAGAGAATTTTTTTATGGGCACCTCGCCGACACCTAACCAAAACCAAAACCAATGAAAACACTAATAATAATGTGTGAATACGGCTTCGATAGATTTTGTGGTTTCCGAAATAACCGTGGCCAAACGCACAATATAATATATATATTGTAACAATTGTATTATTTTTAATTTGTTTCGTGTACAATGTAAAAGTTTATTTTCGAGATCATTTTCCTTGCGCATTTTAACTTGCTTCAATTTAATGAAAGCGTTTACACTAAAAAATAGTATTGCATAAATTTCAATCAAATACCAAGTGATTAGATAGGTACCTATTGTAAAAAACTTTTCAACATGTGGTTATACGAAGAGCTTCTCATGACGAGTTTTTAGTTATCCGGAACACAAAAGTTTACAGAATGACACATACCTGGCATTTCGGATATCGTTCGGGCACCCTCTTGACCTTCCAGCCGAGCAGAGGTGGTATGCAAATGACGCCACTGAATATCCACACGAAACCGATCATGACCATGGCCCGGGCTGGCGTGCGTTTCTTCAAATAGTCGACGGCCTGCGTGATGGACCAGTACCTGTCCAGGGCTATCAGACACAAGTTCATGATGGACGCGGTGCATAGGAGCACGTCGAGCGCGGCGTGTATGTCGCACCACCAGTCGCCGAATATCCAATAGCCCATCAGCTCGTTGGCCAACGAGAATGGCATGACGATTATGCCCAGGAAGAAGTCGGCCACTGCCAGGCTGGCGATGAACCAGTTCTGCACGTTTTTAAGCGCTTTCTCCGTCACGATGGCGATGATGACCAGCATGTTGCCCACGACGACGACGATCATGAGCATGATTACCACGACGGAAGCGACAACTATTTCCGGTATCGAGTACGTTGAAGGGTAAACCGACTCGAAAATGTAATACGTTCGGTTCGGGTCCATCGTCCCGTTGGTGTCGTTTAGGAAACCCGTGCCGTTCTCGTCCACCAGAAGCCCGAACTCGTTCTGGTCGATTTTGAACACCATGCCCGAGAGGCTGGATAGGTTTTCCGCCACGTTTAGCGAGTCCATTGTGGCGCCCGTGGCAGTGGATCAATTCAATCCGACCAAACAGAAGTTAGATATATCAATGCGATGGCCAGCGAAGGCGTGGGTGAAAGGAGAGGATGGTGATGGGCTTTAGGTGGTCACTGAGGACATCACCAGTTGGTGGACTGTATTGTCGACGGTAGCATGCCGCCAATAGTCAAATTTTCTCCACGCCTGCTGGCCCGTCGGGGGTCTCTTTCTCCGGAAATCCTTCCACCAAACAAAACTCATGACCCGTTTGCGTTTTCAAATGTGAATGGTTTCTGAAAAAAAAACGGAAAATCAGACAAAATAAATTCACATGAAACATATTGTATTATAACTAGGTGACACGAGTAAAGCCTTTTGCTAACCCTCTCGGCTTTTGCGACGGGAAAACGCAGCTTAAACCATGGCATTAAGTCCACGTCACGTTTCTCTCCTAACGCCTAATGGCTAACGAGAATATTTAAATAGATTACCGATCCTTGGAGACAATTCTGGTGTACAGGCGCAATATGTTATTCCACTAAGCGAATCAACTTAATTCTACGGCGTGTTGGGTAAACTTATAATCAATTTCAATTTGATACTTTGTAATTGAAATTGTATCAGTATTAATACCGCATTTTTGAACTTATTTTTTTGTTTCTACGTACCCTCATAACACCTTATTCGGTGTACATTTTCTATTATTCTCTCGTGTTATTAAAATTAAAATATAACTACCTATCTTCAAAAAATAAACTGCCATCTAATGTTTAAAATAATATAGTTACTTTTAAAATAACCATTTACGGCTACGATTTGTCTTAAAAATAGGTATTCATAATACTTTTATTTTTATTTATTGATTTTTTAAAAACAAATTTAAATACGAATGGAGATCAAATAAAATTTGTTTTTACAAATTATAATTAATAACATGGCACAGTATTCTATGTATAATATTGTGTGTATTATTATACCTAAAAGTTATATATAGAATTTACTATAAATCATGTACCTACTCTCTTAGACACTTTATACAAATATTATACTGTCACTCCGTAAAAAATATTTTCTTCATATTTTTTTTTCGTTACATTAAAAAATATCATAACACAATTAAAAATATGTTTTTGAAACAATATGTTATATTTTTTTTCGCAACCTTAATAAATTATAAAGGGATGTTATTTCAATTATACTGAGTACAACAATTGTATATGCAAAGTGAAGTTCGTAAAAATTAAATTATTTTCTTCTATTGCACCTGATATGTATTATTTTATTTCACACACTATAACACTTTTTATTAAATGTTAAATAATTGCATTAACATAACTAAACGTAAGACTATCAAGTGGCATATTATGCCTGCGTTAAATTGGTTTAGAAATTCGGATGTCGTTATTCCTCGAGAAAGTCTGATATTAAAGAAAGACACAATAATCAATGGTTATTTATTATTTATTATTGATTGTTCACTGTTACATGTATAATAAATCCTTTACTGACATATTATTCCGTCTTTATTAGAACGCCACATACACGAATTGATAACAACGTGAAACAATTCTATAATCTCGGGTGAGATAATAATTACATTCAATATATACCTACCTACTGTACATATATTAATTACATCACATTTCGAGTACTTTTCCACAGGCTTATAATATTTTGAATGAAACAACGGTCCTGCCATATAATTATTTTAATAGGACACTCAACAACATTTCTGTATGTGACTAAGTGCGTCATTAGACGATGAAATCATAAACTGGAATTTGATATTCAACCTAGCCTAACACGTGGATATTAAATTATATTTCAACTCTTTGACAAAGGAGGGTGTAGGTACCCGAGTGTGGAGCATGAATATTTTTCACAGCTATTTATACTTGGACACGATATAAAAAAAACAAAGCTAAATTTGACTAATTTCGTTAACAAATTTGGTGGTGGTAAATCTGATGTTCATCATAATAATACCATAATTATGGTCTAAATATTATGTAGGAACCTACTTATTATGCATCTTAAACGTAGATATTGATATTTAATTTATGATGTTGAACGAATATGTTTTGTATTGTCTTAATGTTTGAAAAATGACTTATATAAATATATAATAAAAATCAAAATGGATCATGGAGAAATAATGTTTTTATTCAACTGCAATTTGAAACAGCATACTGACAATCAAAAGAATAATACAAGTTTAGTAATGTCACAACTTATTTATGTGTCTGTTTCAAATTAAAATTTCCAACAATAATTACAGCCATGGTAATATACTGAAAGGGATTCAGTTATATATTTGGTGATAAATTGCATTTAACACAATGATAAAAAAAACTTTTCATCAACGTTTATTTGCATAACAATTCAATAACAAATAATACAATCGAACATTTAAATGTAACGTAAATAGTTTTAAATTCATATAGTAAATAATTTATAAAATGTTGTAGTAGCCAAAATACTCTTTCAATTATTATTATATTACAATATCATTCCAACAGCACCAATCCCCATATTATACCATAATACCCAAATATTGATATACTTTTACTAGTGTTGATCCAGATTAGTCTGAATCGTATACACTTATTGAAATATCATTTAATATAATACGCAACATTGGATAAGTCTTAAGTGTGTATTAATATGACTGATGATAGCCGAATGTAAGAAATTCAATATTTTAGTATACGTTATTAACCTAATTGTTTCGAAATATTTTCGAAAGAAATCTTTGAACCAATAATTTCATTTAAATCATTCTTACAGATTTTGGGAAATCACATGTAAATAAGTGTGAGAGTAATCAATTCGTAAAATGTATTATATTTATAAACTTAATAGAATCTCCTATTTGTGTACCTAATATCATTATTTTTTATTTTTAACCCTTCAATGTAAACATTAAAAAAAGTTCTATTTTTAAGGAAGGCGAGATTTTTCACAGTATAATGATGTGGATTATTTTTAAATATGTTTGTTTTAAAGTGTTGAGCCATCAATAAAGTATACATAATAAATGTATTGTTTTATTAAGCATAAAAATATAAAATACACATTATAAATATTTTACTCGTAAGAATCCTTTTAGTTGCAACGGCGGGTGTTAAACATACTTTTGATGTCTTTATTTAGACTGCCAAATAAATTTTGATAATAATAAACAATATCATGAAATTATGAAATTATGACCATCATCTATTTTAAAACATTTATACTTGTCTATACATTAAAAAAATATATACACATATATTATTATGTGTAGTTTTAAACTTGTATTCGAACAAATTTTAATTATAATATGTTCATTACAAAAAATGTTTATCAAAGTTGGACAAACATATTGTTATTTGAACCGTACAACTTTCCGACGTATTATAGTCACCAGATGGCTAAAATTCAAATAAGTTACTTGAAGGCATAAATAAAAAATGCAAAACTGTTGAAAATATAATTCAATTTTGAATTTTACGAGAATCTACGTACACAAATACCAACTGTCACAAATTATATTTATTCAAAAACAATTATTGATATTTGGTTGGATTGGAAAATTGTTTTTTTTTTAAATTAATTTTGTTCTGTACTCTATGCACTTATATTCTATTAGTTAACTAATTAATGTGAATTGCTGATTTCAAATTACTTTTAAGCCATTATATTATTATTGTATTCTAATTAATAAGTAATACAATTACTAAATTATACAAACCTTTTCACAACCTAAAACAAGTATCATAATATGATGTAGGTATTAAAATTATTATTTATTGTTCATAAATATATGATTGGTTAAAAAAAATATTTAAAAGTGTCATATTGGTTGTTAAGAATTTAAAATTACTAACAGATAAATGTAAAAATTTCACAACTCATACACAATAGTAGGTATGTACTTATTTGTCTAGTTTGATATTTTAAAAACTTTATAACTGTAAAGTAAAATTTGTTTTTACTATTTTTAAATTAAATACTTAAAAATCAGGAAATAAAATGAGTAATAAGCAGAAGTCCCTGAGGTAGTATAAAGTCTGGACATATTTTGAAATTATTTTAATTTGTTTAAATAACCACCCAGAGCACAATAACACTATTACATTTACAAATCATATCCCTCCGGTGAAATTAGTCACACGTTTGATTTTAATGAATATAGTATTTAGTTTTAAGTTTTATACAAACATATCACAACAAGTATATATTCGTTTAATATATTTTAATTAGAAATCATTGTAAATTTTAATGTGAATTATTACAATAGCTATAATCATAAAAAGGGGGAATAGTGGTTACCTCTCTGGTATCCTGTATGAGTCGAGTGTACATCGTCAATGATTAGGTACTATGATATAGACGCGTTCGATTTGAATGAAATTATGAAGCTTTGTAAACGATGAAAAATCAATTCTAAGCGAACAAGGTTTAGTTATTTGGCAACGAAAGTTGGGCACTAGAAAATTTTTTTTAGTAATTATATTAAATGTTTAACAAATATTCGAATATTTTGCTTAGGTTTTCCCGATTATTTTAAAAAGAACTGAGGATTTTTAAATTTGACCTCGTAAAAATACCGACTAAATCCAATTTGCTACAAGAAACCTCCGTCAAAGTTGATGATCAGATCATTTTTTCTAGTAGCTAAAGTGTCTGCAGATACAAAAAAACAACCACGCACGCACACATCATTATAAAATCAATACATCTATTGCGCCGCTCGGAATCTAAATAAAAATATTTTTATATTGGAATAAATTTGAAAAAAAAATATAAATTATACTATACTGTTTTAATGTTTTTTTATCGGTATCGTTCAAAGCCGTTAAAATAACGTTTGTTCTTAGTACGCACTTCCACTAAAATATTTTGAGACAATTATTAGATTCGAAGAAAAACGTTCATTTTAACGTTAATACAATAAACTTGTTTATTACCAGTGATATTTTTGAACCATACCGCCCTTGAATTATGCGTAACAGCCGCACGCGACGACGACAACAGCTGCTGCTGTACGACACCGTATTACAAAATATTTACAAGGCACATACATTATTGTTCATGCTTATTGTGCACAGCATTAGAATATTGTTTTAATAATATCAGTTGGACCGATTAATTTTTCTAATAGATGTTTCCGATCAACAACACATATTTCTAATTTAAACACGCGTACGTCATAATACCTACTATTATTATTATGACGGACAGCTGCTACGGTTTCGCATTCACATGCGGGTGTAACTGTATTCAACGGTCGACTGTTTCTTTATTGTGCATTAGAACCATTGAACCACGTCGACCAGGTATCCGAGCTCAGAGTTCGCTGTTCATGGCAGATACGGGTATAATAATATAATAATAATATCGTGCCATCGTGGTCACTTTATTGTTCACACCTCAATACATTTTGTATAGTGGTTTATTGTTGACGATTAAATATTATTCACGTACGAGCTAACGTTCCGATGTATAGGTGCCCTCAGTTATTATGGTTATTAATTAATATCATAACAACGTCGAAAGAAACCATTTTGATTATCGCGCACTACTCGAAATGAAGCGCGATCATCGTTTCCTAAACTAAATACTTAGGCGTGCGATTCAATAACAAACACATTGTTTTAATATTATTGTACAAGCGGTTCGAAAATTATTCTTATTTATTGTTTTAATTGCCGAGAGCGTCTAGCAACTGTTTATACTATAATAACTATGTTAATTCAAAGTATCTACACTCGAATTCGGCTATGCAGATGTATTTGTATTCGAATCAGCTACAGCGAGAGTTTGTTAACTATTATTACTATTGCTTTTTTATGTTATTCTAAATCGATAAATATTATTTATAATTATATTGTGAGATCATACAATATGTTTATTTCTAATTAAAATACGATATACAACATCTACCAGTGATGTTCCACTAACGTGAGTAACTAACTTCTATAACATATTTTAGAAATTGAAAATGTGTATTATAATGGTAGTGGAAACAATGCATGTAACTTACGAAGATATTTTAATTAACCCTCCGAGATTATAGGATTTTAGGTAATTTTTTTTTCTCACAAATAATTTTTCGTTAACCAAATATTTGTTAAACTTTTCCACCCCTACATGTTGTCATCCTTGTTTTTTTTCACCACTCCACTTACCTATTCCAATAACATTTTTTTTTTCGTTCTATTGTTATGTAAACCTCCGGCCGGAACGCTTTTTCATTCGGATATCCTACAATAATCACGCTGGGTCCGACTTTTAAAAGAATAATTAATTTATGAATTATGAACGTCATGATGTCGTTTATCATCAACGATAATTTATGATACGCTATGAACGAAGAGGAAAGCAGTAAAAATAGTTTGCATATTTAAACATAACTAAAATTAGACTATCGTGTCTGAATTATGATTTTCAGAGTTATTAATCCGTTTATGAAACAAAAAAAATTTAAATTGGATTTATTGTGTCCTCGTCTTTCTTTGCTTTTGTGATGAAAAAAAATAAAACCTATGAATAAATCTGAATATACTAATACAAATAATAATAACAACAAAATATATAATAAATAAGTAGAAAAAAAAATATTAAGTATTTCTAAAATCGAGAAAAAATATTGCCCTTTTGGGAAAATTATATCTGAAAAATCACGGTCTAAAACATTGTTTTATCTAGAAAAAAATATTTAGCAATACGAGTTGTACACCCTTTCACATAGTTTGAAAAAGTATACTTAATAAAAAAAATGGTTCATACCTATGGTTATACATTTTTTTTAAACATTTCAGTACAGTGTACACTGCGCAGTTACTTAAATTAATAAGTGACCCTATAAACTACCGTACAATAATACGTATTATGTATTTAGTATATGTTTAAATAATTTACTTGCCTGTAGATAAATAAATTATGAAATTAAATTGTAAATTATTAACCTTATTCAATAAAAATTACAAAGAATGCAAGATTGTGTGGAATTGGTTATTTTTACATTGATTAGAAAGTTTAATTTTTTTAAATACAGATTTATGTACAACCTCATTGATTCTTTTACCCTCCCCAAAAGGTAGGTATGTCGTACGTGTTATGTAATATTTATTTCTCATCCAGATAATACGATAATAATATTAATGAAAATCTAACAAAATTATTTAATTACTTAAAAAAAATTAATAACTCAAGCCCAAAATACATTTCTTATAGTTAATTACCTCTACAAAACAACTGTTTAAAACAATTTTAGAAAAACGAAAACAAACATTTTTGTGATAATTAGAGCCTACTTCGACCATTTGAACCCAACAAATACTTAAAATAAAAGTATAAACATGACTCTTATATAAAATTACGCTAATCAATTTTTAAAATAATTATTCAATAACATAAGTTAGTAAAAGACGTTTTGTGTGTGATAAAACACTAAACCATCCATATTTAATAATATTATAGGGCTGCATATAAAATTATAATACATTAAATATTATTTAAAAATGTAATGGTACTTAATAATATTATTATAATATTATCAAAGTAGCTAGCTGATGAAGTTTATATTTTTTTTTATCTAAATTTAATGAAAACGTTGGTATTATATTTCATACTATATAGTTATAGTTCTAACACGAATCTTGAAATTATAATAAACTATTGAAATAACTTTCAAAAACTTTTAACCGCATATACTATTAAAAAAAAGGTTCGTTACAAAAAATATTTTGTACTATAATATAATATTGACCGTTCAGATGTATAATCAAAGTTTATATAAAAAGAAAGCATGCTTCTTTAACCTACTACCAGTGCTAAAAGTTTTTTCTCCACTTACCGTGTTAACTGCTTCGTTTTCATCGGGTTAAGGTTAAATACTTACAGTTAACAACCATAATAATATAGTAAATAATCAATTACAATACATCAACGGTTTTAGATTAATATATTTTGCATTATGCAATTAAAAGTTTTTAAATTAAAAAACTTTAAATTATTTATTTGCTTACTTAATATGAAATATCTTATGATAAAAGTACCACTTATTAGTTATTTACGTATATTATATTTTAGGACGTATATAATTATTTCATAATTATGACGATAAGTAATATAATATTGATATTTAACGGAAAATAAAAATAAATAATAATAATGTTTTTAAAATATAGTCTGAATAACGTCATTACTGTTACTTAGTAAAACGATTATATTATCCAATTTCGAATCAATAACACGAGAAATCGTGTGTAATTTTCAATTAATAGCAAACGCAATGAAATTGCAGTAATAGTATGAAAATAGAGCGGATAATAAATAACGCCAATATCGTCGTATAATAATAATAATATCTGCATAATATAGTAAGTCAGGAAAGCTAGTTATAACTGATGATGGAACTAAGTCTTTTCCTAGAAAACTCATAAACATCGCAATAATTACGAAAGTTATAGCATACCATTATAACGACGTTGCACTTGCACAGTTCGATCAATGCTCTACATTATTGTTTTATTTATTTTGAACGCGTTTTGAAATTTTATTACGCATGCAAGCGACATCCTGTAATCTGCGTCCCGCCTCTCGTCGTTAATTTGATTAAATTACGTGATACAATACTTAAACAAGTTTTCCTTTGTCCGAGGTTTATGATTTGAGTATCGTTCATCTTCACGAATTCCCCCATGGACTTGGCGCTACTACATAATAGTAGACTGCGATTATATTCCAACGGGTTTGCCGGCGCGGCGGGAAACGCGTCAAGACTAAATTAGATATTGTTCGCGCGATAAATACCAAAATTACCCAAATGAAGACGGGACATCATTTTAATAGCACCGTCGTAGCCGTGATTCGGCTATAATGAAGTAGGTATGACATTATAATATAATAATATGAAAAACTAGAACGGTAAGGTGATCTTGTCTAGTTTTGTATAATACGGGCACACCTATAATAATCTATTTATGTGATAATATAATATAATAAACATCGTTAGTGCAATTCATAAATAAACTTATATATCATTGGCGAAAAAACGTTGGGTCGTGGTCGAGCCTATTGAATTACAAGGAAGAGATTCAAAACAATAATTTGTTTATCGTTAAATATTATTTACACGTCCGTCGCAGTGACGAAAGATTATGTCACTATACATATAGGATATAGGAACCGATAACGAGTGTATCGAAAAAAAAGTGTCTCGAGGATTTCAGATGGACAGGCTTCCAATCAAAATAAACTTTCTCGTTTTAAATTATAAACATTTCCTTCGTTGTGAATGACATTAGATCATGAACATGTCATTTGAATTGCGAGGAAATCAAAAATGTATTTTATTTAGCGTGAAACAAATAGAAAAAATTCGATAGACTTTTTTGTATATTCAGTATAGGTATTTACATTGTCGACACGCACACTGATAAGATCATCAAGTGATGCAAACAAATCGTCTTACGCATTTCGGCCGTAAGACATATTATACTACTCACTTAAAAGACAAATCGACCATTCAAAAGAGGTTTTTTTTAGTACCTACCTTACTCATCATAGTTCGGTCATGTAAATGCGATTCTATAGTATTCACGGTCGACGTTGAATATTTTGCCGAAACAATTAACCCAATTAAAAACCATGAAAACCACAGAGACAGCGAGGACTGCGTGGTATCCACTACACGAAGCAAGTGGTATTCAGTAGCAAGACGTGGAAATTTGATTAACGCCCGAGAAATTTGAGCCGCATAACTTGCTCGCATAAACTTGTTTCTTGTTGCCTGAACTTACATAGAACAATGGATGTGGTATGGGCGGAAATGGAGTATCGGAGAACGAGCGGACGTTGTATATAGTGCGGCCAAGAAAACGAGAACGGGTGCCACTGCTGATGGTGCTCGCCCACAAAGATTTATGACTTTGAAAAAACATTGTCGGCCGAATAATTTTCTATGAGCCTTGTAATAATTAAAATCGCGAAACATATGGCACGCTGGATATTTCACTAATTGAAATTTCGATTCCGATCTTAACATTAAAAAAATATATTAATCTGAGCTACTTAAATGAGATTATGAAGTTTGAATACAACACATACATCATTATTTGTAAGATTTTGAGAACAATAAATAATAGATCGACGATTGATTGTAAATATTATACTATATTATGATAATAATGATTTAAATTATTATACAGCCAAAGGCTATTTCCACGGACTTCAATTTAAAAAAAAAAATGAATTTTTGTTTACACATTTCCTCGTAAGCATTGAATTGATTCAAATAAACTGAAATATAAAATGTTATTTTTTAGCTAAAAATCTAATATTTATATTACATTTTTTAATTAATGAAGAATTAGCTCGTCAATTGTATGACGTTATCTTTGTTTTAAAATGTATATTATGTGTACTTAAACTTTGATTTTATTAATTTAAAAAAAAAAAGTTTAAAAATGTTACAATAGCTATATTATTTTCTAAACAACCACAGAGCCCTGCTGTATCTCTGAAATTGTATGGAACACGATTATAACTAAAAGCATCTTGTACAACAACTCCATCGGGAATATATCATATTATATGTGTATGTGAGTCAAAGCAAATATTGAAATAAGTGTGATTACCAAATTAACAAGCCATAATCGCAATAAAATATTTTTTATGAAAACAGACAGACGATTCTCAGCAGATCGGAGGGACATATTTGTACCTGAATATAAAAACTGTATATTACTGTATGACACATTCAATCTTAATTTCTTTAAATCTTTAAAGAATGTTTTAAGTACCCAGCGACACCGAGATCAAAACACGGTCATTCATCTTTTATAATCAGGGAGATTTAGGATAAAACCAGTTGGTACGAATGTATAATACCACCTTTTAGAGTAAGAGGATTTAGTCCTTCCTACTTTTTTTTTCGAGTGACCTTGCAAAATGAGAAAATATTAAATACATATGTGATTTTTGCAACTAGTGTTTTACACATAAAGATAAAAGTAGAAAACCCTTACAAATGGCGTCTAATTGCCCACGTCAGAACTGACTGCACTACTGTAATACCTTAATATTTCTGTGTATACCCATCTCAAATTTTCACAACGTGAACTGTGCTGTAAATAACCCATGTTTCTCATGTTGGAAATATGGAGCAACACTCGCCAAATTAATCTTTATAACGGTACACACAAGAGCAGTAGTTCTAAAAACTATCAAAATATAAACAGAAATTATTTTTCTTTAAGATTATCCAATATACAGAAGACACATAAACGACTTTTAAAAACATTGAAATATTGAATAGGTACAAAATTCGAGAGAATTCCAATTTAAAACCGGCACTTTCGTGGTTTTAAAATCCTATCCTTTCACATTAATGCGCTTTAAGTACTCAAATGTTTTAGCTAAACAAATAAAGCATTTTTCTACCCAACCCACCATATATTGTTCTTTTAATGGTAAAATAAAAAAAATCGCTAGCGTATTTCAAATCTAGTATAACTCATTTTGATTTTCTACTCTTCAGATTTTTCTAATAATCAAAGTTTACCTCACTAAAAAAAAAAAAAAACTTCGCCGTTGACTTTGGATCAGATAATGGGTATTATGAATCAACTTTAGATCATTTTAAACAAATGTCTGATAATGACTCATATTTTATATAATATTATCTACTTATCTGATCAACAGAATATCGATCACGCTGGATAAATATATCCTTCCTTGGTTTCATCGTTTGTAAAAAAAATAACAAACTCCAAGAACTACTTTTAAAAACCATATTATATCGCTATCTAAAATTGAACTAGTTCAGAAACTTATAAAATATGATATTAAATATTTATCTACTACAGCATAAGATAATATCACTATGCGAAATTGTTTTCCTCGATAAGTGTTTGGACACAATATGTTTACTAATATGTAAACAATATTGATTATAATATAACCAAATGAATTGGTAGCGTATAAAAAAGTATACATAGTTTTTAATTAATTGTAATTTTTATTATTTATTTCTACTATACCCAATCTGCACCTATCTATCACATACTGTTTACCCACAAATAAAAACATTAAGAATAACGAATAAAATGAATAAAAAATGAATAGAGAATTTTCATTATTTTTAGCAAAATTATTATGTTTTTAATATTTACCAATTAATGTTGATAGCAGCTTACATAATATGGACACTTTACCAATAATTTCACATTGATACGTAATATAATATAAAAGTATAGTCAGCGTTTTTATAATAATTCATAAACTAAGTATATAATTTTACTATTTTTAGTTGAGTATCTGTAATTATGATAAACAATTATTAAATTGTGTTGAAAGAATAAAATTTAAATTCATCCACAATCAATCGTTTTCAAATTTAACCGATTTAACTCATATAATAGGGTGAAATATATTCTAGTAGATACTGGTCTACATTAGCCAACCTAAAATAAATATAATTTAGGCTTAGTGTAGGATTTAAATACAATGGATGGGTTTCATTATCCCATAAACTTAATACCAACGGTATATAAATTCATTGAGTTTAGCGTATAAACACTTTTCTCGGCGTGATTGTACTTAAAATACACTTTAGGTTTTTGGTTTATTTTTATTCCAGAAAGTGTTGTTCTATCGTCCATACATCTCAAAAATAATATTTCGTTTTCACTCTAACCACTTTTTTTAATTGTTTACTATTTATTTGTGTCAACATTAATTTTACTGCATGTCGTATTTTTTTTTTTTTTTTTTTGATATAATATAACAAGGCGTTACATTTTCTTTAATACTCAAACAAATCAATGTTGTAATGTCGTGCCGTTCTAAGGATACGATGGACGAGATTAAAGTCACAGTTACGGATGAAACGACAGACGGATAAACAATGAAATTAACTGTGGGGATGAGGGCGTTAGGACGAGACGAGAGCATTTTAAATAAAATATACTTGCCAGATCTATAATGAACGGGCTTTTCGGCCGGACTGCGCAGTGAACATTTCATGATAATGGCAGTTGGTATAATTAAAATATATATATATTATGGTAAATATAAATGTACATTAACGCATATAATCAACTTGAAAGGTAAAATATTCCACATAGGGAATCGGATATTATTAAGCGGATCGATTAAATAATTATACATATTATCATATATGTGTCAATTTAATACTTATGTATAGTATAAATTATATTTGTTTTGTTTATGTTATTGAGTATTTGTATGCTATGCTATGCTATGAATATTCGAGAAATGTATAACAATTTACAATTAGTTTTTTACACTTGACTCAAATGAGGTGAAAAAACAATAAAAATTATAAAATGTATTCGTTGAAAAAATTATTTTCACCTACCACTTTGAACAATGAACATTTAAACAATCAATAAACAACGCTGTGATATTAATATATGAACGTTTTTGTTACGAATATAAAAAATGTAATACGTCAAATACTGCCATTTGCTATTGGATATCGACCATTTTTTTTCTACCCAGGTGACACTTATCCCGGATTCGATACATTTTGTAAAAATTGGATTCATAACCATCTGCGCATTCTAGAATACCGTACACCGTATAATATACCATAAATTATTTTCAGTCCACTGACTAGTTTAATTCTTGAGGATTTAACGCATCAAAACTATTGCTGACCACACAAGAAATTAACTGTTTAAAATGTAATAATGTACATTGTACATGTAATTTAGCGATGTAAATATCAAAACTGAGACTAAGAATGTGCTAATTATTTATACCACTATACAACTGCCAACAATATTAGATTCAAATAAAATAAAATGGGATTACATCTGAATTCTAGAAACGAGTAACAAGTTAAAATATAATAATTTGAGATTACAATGTAATACTGGTATGATACACTTCTCTTATGAGTTTTAATTTGTTACATAACAAAATGTATGTTCCTTATGGACGGACGATTAAACAGTATTAACATAATTTACCAAATTTGTATTTATGGTTCTGTAATATATTAGGTAAGTATTTTAAACGAAACAGATTCAATAAAAATACCAACATGATATCATATTAGTGTAGAATAAAATTACAATAGAACATATAGAATGAAAATAATGTGATTAATCCTTGTATAATTACCACACTTGTAGTAAAAATTGGTATTTGTTTCTGTTAACTATCAGAAATATGTCACTGGCGAACAATCTTCGCCACCGTCTCAGCTAAAAATGTTCAGCCACAAACCGTAAGACAAGCGGTCACTATCGTTTTCACGCTCGGCCGACGTGACACGTAGTTAGGTCTAGTTTTTTTTAGTAACTTTATTTTACTTGAGAACAGTCTAAAAAAAAAAAAAATGATTAATTGTTGACTCTGGATTTCTGTTTTACGCGTTAGTGTGTTGTTGTACCACGATGACTGATGGATTTCGATTAAGACGTTAGTACCTATTTTTGAATAGTTAATCTATTTTTGTTTATTGCAATAATATGCCCCAGTGAGGAGACAAACATTTCATCAATATTTAGATTTAACATGTTAGAAGTATCTATTTTATTTTTATTTTTATTTTTTCTAAATTATGGGGAAAATACCTGGAATGGACTTTTACGTTCATTGCCCTTTAAAAGTATTGCCAAATAAAGAAATACCTAACTAATATTATAAATTTCAGTGTTTTGTAATAAAACCAAAATATTATATATTCGTATACGTATACATAATATGTTCTACAAATCTAAATGCATTAAACTGTGCAGATAATTGCTCATCTTCAACAGTCAATACCAGAAACCAAACACAATTTAAATCCATAATAAACGTTACATATAATATGCAAAGTTCACTAGTAAAAATGTTTTTGTTTTACACTTTTGATAAGTTTACCCTTCGGTAATCACGTATACCTACTTATTGTTTCGACGAGTATTTTCACCATTACATTTGGATCAGACTTGCTTGATTTTTATAACGAATTTGCACTTCCACTATTAGAAGAAAAAGCCTTATCTAACTGTTTTTAAATTTAGTCACTCATCACCAGTTATAATACTTTTTAGAAACTAGATATACCGTTATTTTAGTTTACAGCGTTTATGTTTTAATTATGTTTACATAAGGCAAGTACTTGCAAGTCGTTTTGGTTTTTGTACGTTACTACATTAATGTTTGTTTGGATTCATTTGGTTACCAAATTTTAAAATCAGCAAACATATTATACCTAGGTACCGACGGCTTTTGTACTCGAATAAAATAATGCAACTATTTTAGAAACATTGTATAAGCGTACTTGGTATGTTTACGCCGTAATTGTTGTTGAAGAATCCTATACATTAAACATTATAATGCATACTCTAGCAACTTTTCGCCAAGAAACTACTCTTTTCTTGCGTAAGATACTATAGTTGGAATTTTTAAGACTTCCCTTTAGTAGCCTTCGCCCTCTAAAAAGTTATACGCGATTATTTTACGCAGAATAGCGACTTTGTAAACGACTACCTTGAACGTCTAATGAGACACCTGGGATAGAGTTGTGTAAACTTGTTATTTTTATAATATATCCATAATAATATAATAGAATATTATACAGGATTGCATGAATAATTTATTTTACCTAATCTGTTGATTGAGTAGGTATGTGTTTATAAAATATGAATTTAAATTAACGGATCGCCAAACATAATACGTCCTAACTTTAAAAATTCAAAATTAATACAGTTTTTCAAGATATTGTCAAACGTGTCCCGGCAATATTTTTACGTATCGTTTTAAACGGAGTTTTTAAATGCCAGTGATTGTGATATTATTTAAATATTTTTATCGATCTAAAAATAAAGTGATTATAGAGGATGTTTAATATATTATTATGTTTTGGTGGTTAAAAATTATTTATTAATTTGCAAGTCTTTGTGTTAGTTGACTGTAATGTCAGACAACAAAAACTATTTACTTCTACCAATTCACTGAATACCTCAATCATTGCTCCAATTGATATATTAATTTGTTTAATTTTCGTTGTTATAGAATTAAACATCGTGATTAATTTGAGGTACGCTAACTAACAATTATTTAAGATTAAAAAAATTAATTAAAGTTGTTATGAAAACTAAAAAAAAGTTAGATCTTTTTTTTTTATTTGACTTTAATACAACCGTGTGCAAAACTAATCCCAAAAATAACGTTTATTCGAAGCCACTATTGTGTATAAGGTAATCATACGAAACAGAATCGTATACATTTTCTTTTCAAAAAAAGTGTATTTTTTTTTGTGTTTACTTTATTTTTCGTTGTTCATCGTGACAATAAGACTTTTGAAGTGTTTGACAACTTTGATTCCTTTAACATAGTAAGGAGAAAATTTGTATCAAGTTTTCTATTCTTCATTTGTATAATACCTTATCAGAATCTACCTACCATCGAAAATAATAATTTTTAAATGTTGTAATAGGTATACAGGCGCGGCGTTTAGGGGGGAGGCATAGGGGCCATGGCCCCTCCCTATACATCAAACTACGTATAAATAATATTTTTTTTCAGAAATCTGTATAGAAGTTCTAGGAATTATAATCACGGCCTCAGTAGGGTGTAAATAGTTTTATAATACCTATATATAAATTTGTATATGTTAATTAACCATTTAAATTTTTTAATATAAATATTTATTTTACTTTTTTACCTTCATACCGACCTATTACATGTTT